>NC_082698.1:45553501-45855670 GCF_949987515.2 Delphinus delphis
GCTCCAATTCCTCCACAACCTCTCCTGAACTTGTTGTCTGTAAAAGATTTTTTCAAGAATCTGATGAAAGCTAGCATTGCTGAAAGCTGGATATTGTGTGTAATTGGTACTGGGACATACACATGAAACATGTTTCCTGATCTCTAGACCTGTGACGATATGTGTGTGGTGGGGGCAAAGGGAGGGGCTGCACACGTAAATAGGTAATTTCTATACAGTGTAGAAAATGCTCAAGTGAAACAGAGCTGGGGGCGGGGGGGTTAAAGATGGAGCCATTTTTGCTTTAGACTCTAACCCTATTTCTTATCTTTCTCAGCTGTTTGGGTTAAGGAAGGCTTCTCAAAAGAGAGGGCTTAAACTGAGTCTTAAAAGAAGCTGGCCAGGGGCTTCCCTGGTGGTGCAGTGGTTAGGAATCCACCTGCCAATGCAGGGAACACGGGTTTGAGCCCTGGTCCGGGAAGATCCCACATGCTGCGGAGCAACTAAGCCCCATGTGCCACAACTACTGAGCCTGCGCTCTAGAGCCCGCGAGCCACAACTACTGAGCCCACGAGCCACAACTACTGAAGCCCACACGCCTAGAGCCTGTGCTCCGCCACAAGAGAAGCCACTGCAATGAGAAGCCCGTGCACTGCAACAAAGAGTAGCCCCCGCTTGCCGCAGCTAGAGAAAGCCCGGGCGCAGCAATGAAGACCCAACGCAGCCAAAAATAATAATAATAATAAATAAGTAAATAAACAAAATGCACAACATTTAAAAAAAAAAGAAGAAGAAGCTGGCCAGGGAAGAAAGGAAGGAGAGAGTCCCAGCAGAGAGAGAGAGCAACAAAAATAAAGGAATGAAATGCTATTTCCCCTACACTCATGACAGTAAATTACATTTCCGTGCTTACAATGTACCAGCTATTGCGCTAAGCGTTTCATATTGGGATTTCATTTAATCCTCTCAATGATCCTGTGAGAGAAGCACTATTATCATTTTTGTTTAACAGATGAGAAAACTCAGGCTCAGAGAGGTTAGGTAACTTGTCCAAGGCTATTCAGAGAGCAACTGGCAGGGCCAGAATTTAGTATCAGGTATTGGGATTCCAGAGCTTACATTCTTAACCAGAGGCCCAATATACACCCAGGGGTGAAGTCATGGAGCCCAAAGTAGAAATGGCGACAGCTGAAGAGATAATAGTCAGAGACAGAAATATGAGACATTTTTGAATCTATCAATTCAGTATTAAAGCTTAACCACACCAATGCATAGGGTTTACATGTCCAATCAATTGCCTCTTTATGTTACTACCATTCAGTTAAATTTCAAAGTAATCATTTAAGGATCTCAAGAGAAAAAGAAAAAAATACATATATTTTCAAGGGAGTTATTCTGAATACACAGCTAATATGCAGCATATTACAATACCAACCACAGCCCACGCTCACTCTACATCGGGGTCCCCACCCCCAGGCCGCAGACCGGTACCAGTCCTGGGCCTGTTAGGAACCAGGCCGCACAGCAGGAGGTGAGTGGCAGGCGAGCGAGCGAAGCTACATCTGTGGCTCCCCAACGCTCGCATTACAGCCTGAACCATCCCCCACCATCCCTGGTCCGTGGAAAAATTGTCTTCCACAAAACCGGTCCCTGGTGCCAAAAAGGTTGGGGACCACTGCTCTACATAACCTGCCACCCTTTAGTCCAAGCATTAACGTGCAGGAGAACCTAAGACCAGCTAGGGGTTACCAGCAACTGGTGTGATACAGCACAGCTCTGCAGAGAACCATCTTACTAAACAGGATGTTTCTCAGTGCTGAGCAGATTTCTATCCAAATGACAAACTTAAGTAACTTGGACAAAACTTTACATTCTTTAGGGTATCCCAGGGAAAAAACAAAAAAGACAACAAACTGTACTCAAACCCCTAACAAACTAAGAAAAATAGTATTTTAAGGTTAAAAAAAAAAAGATAAGTAGAAGAAATTAGGTAAGGATCCATGAAGAAAAACATTTCCCAGTACCAGGGGAGAATAACTTGCAAGTGAAAATCAAAGACATTCTCGTTTATATGATTACCAGGTGATGAACAATCGGCATGTCACCCCCAGCAGCTGACATCTTGCACATCAAATACCTTCACCTATTACCATAGACACTGATGAAATGATTTCTTACAATGATTGTCTCACCTGTCCTTAGCAATAGCAAACAGATCATCCTCATTGTCCTCCTCAAAGAGGCCGGCCTTTTTCACGGCCTTAATCTCCTGGTCTTGGGTGGTCCCAGAGTCCCTAAGTTCTCCTTTAGACTTGTCAGATGCCGAGTTGGTCTGTGAGTCAGTAATATTCCACTGGTCCTTAAAAGATAAAATATATGTTAAAATCCTCTGGCCATTTAGATTAAGAAACCTGAGGAGTAAAATAAAATTCACATTTGTTAAACTAACTTGTATTTAAACTAAGTGTATCACTTTCGAGGGAAGCTTATGTCCAAGGCTTTTCACTGAACTCAAATCTAGACAGCTGGGTTCTTTGACCTCCCCAGACCTTATGGTGTTTCCCTCCATCACTACCTGCCACAGTGTTTCTCTCTCTATGGTCCTGTTCTGTGTTAGGACAAGGAAACTTCTCTACTTTAGAGATCAAAATTAGTTATACAGGGGAATGAGAAGATACAGGAATGTTTAAAAAAAAAAAAAGTCGAGAACTCTCAACTTTGGAGGAATATGATATTTAAATTAAAAAATCCCAAAGCAAGCTGGGGAAAAAATGTATAAAAAGCTCATGCGATGTAAACAAGACACAATGAAAGCTGCTAGCAACCCTTTTACCACAAAGTTCTGAATCTGGACTTTAGAAAGCAATTAAGGAAACCCCACCTGGCTATGCTCACCTCTTCAAATCAAGGATCTCCTGAGCACTTGCTAAGTGGTCCTGGAGTCTAGAGCTTTGCAAATCAAAGTGGGTTCCACAAGCAGCAGCTTCTATTATACAGAATTTCTACCCCTCTTTCTGAATCAGAACCTGCATTTGACACTGTATGTCCAGGTGATTTCTTCACACGTTATAGTTTGAGAAGTGCTCCCCTAGAGCAGGGGTGCTCAACGGCGACCACATGCTAGAATCCCCAAAAGAGCCTTAGAAACCTCCAGTAACAGGCCATACCCCAAATCAATTAATTCAGAACCTCCAGTGGTGGAAGCCGGTATCAGTACTCTCTAAAGTTCTCCAAGCGATCCCGCTGGGCAGTCAAAGCCGAGTCACTGTTCTAGAACCCTGGTTATCTTTACTCTGCAAGTACTTTTGCTCCCTGCTTTAGCTAATATTTTTATTTTCCCTGAACCACAGTAATACTACAGAAGAAAAAATTCAACGGATGGTTGGCCATTACTATAGGGAGAACAACCCACTAAGAATGCTAGAAAGAAAAAAAAAGGAAAATCCATTATAAATTCACAGACTTCAGTAGAAAAAGCAAATTATGTTGTGTCATTTTAAGTTGCTTTCAATTAAAAAGAATGAACACATCTATCATTTATCTGCCTACATCATACCCTCATAACTTACCTATAATGTTAAAACAGAGTATTATAAAATAGGAAGATTTTTAATGCTCACAGCTTTTAATATCATTATATTTAGTCTTTTTCTGTACAGCTAAATTTGAACAGCTGCTAAACTATATTCTCAATTGGCTCTGTTAATATATATCCGAATAGCAAATGGAAACACTGTTAAGACTCTTATAAAAAAGGAATTAAACGAGCATAGACCACTCCTACCTTGTCTAGCTACCGTTCTTGGTTAACGAAGCACAGCAATCATTTAACAAAATAAAGTACTGGGAAAACTGGGCAGCTACATGTAAAAGAATGAAATTAGAACACTCCCTAACACCATACACAAAAATAAACTCAAAATGGATTAAAGACCTAAATGTAAGGCCAGACACTATAAAACTCTTAGAGGAAAACATAGGCAGGACACTCTATGACATAAATCACAGCAAGATCCTTTTTGACCCACCTCCTAGAGAAATGGAAATAAAAACAAAAATAAACAAATGGGACCTAATGAAACTTCAAAGCTTTTGCACAGCAAAGGAAACCATAAACAAGACGAAAAGACAACCCTCAGAATGGGAGAAAATATTTGCAAACGAAGCAACTGACAAAGGATTAATCTCCAAAATTTACAAGCAGCTCATGCAGCTCAATATTAAAAAAACAAGCAACTCAATCCAAAAATGGGCAGAAGACCTAAACAGACATTTCTCCAATGGAGATATACAGATTGCCAGCAAACATGAAAGGATGCTCAACATCACTAATCATTAGAGAAATGCAAATCAAAACTAAAATGAGGTATCACCTCACACCAGGCAGAGTGGCCATCAACAAAAAAATCTACAAACAATAAATGCTGGAGAGGGTGTGGAGAAAAGGGAACCTTCTTGCACTGTTGGTGGGAATGTATATTGATATAGCCACTATGGAGAACAGTATGGAGGTTCCTTAAAAAACTAAAAACAGAGCTACCATACAACCCAGCAATCCCACTACTGGGCATATACCCTGAGAAAACTATAATTCAAAAAGATACATGTACCACAGTGTTCATTACAGCTCTATTTACAATAGCCAGGACATGGAAGCAACCTAAGTGTCCATCAACAGATGAATGGATAAAGAAGATGTGGCAAATATATACAATGGAATACTACTCAGCCATAAAAAGGAATGAAATTGAGTTATTTGCTGTGAAGTGGATGGACCTAGAGACTGTCATACAGAGTGAAGTAAGTCAGAAAGAGAAAAACAAATACCGTATGTTAACACATATATATGGAATCTAAAAAAAAATTTTGGTTCTGAAGAACCTAGGGGCAGGACAGGAATAAAGATGCAGATGTAGAGAATGGACTTGAGGACATGGGGAGGGGGAAGGGTAAGCTGGGATGAAGTGAGAGAGTGGCATGGATATATATACACTACCAAATGTAAAATAGATAGCTAGTGGGAAGCAGCCACATGGCACAGGGAGATCAGCTCGGTGCTTTGTGTCCACCTAGAGGGGTGGGAGGGTGGGAGGGAGATGCAAGAGGGAGGGGATATGGGGATATATGTATACATACAGCTGATTCACTTTGTTGTACAGTAGAAACTAACACACCATCGTAAAGCAATTATACTCCAATAATGATGTTAAAAAAAAGTAAAGGCCTAACTCATTTGAATTAGCATGTATTATAATTTGAGGGTGATACTTATTTTATTCCTAAGCATTTTGAAAAGATTAATCTTTAATATACTACAATAAATATCTTTCTTCAAGAATAGAAAGACAGTCTTGTGAACATAGTTTTTGGTGACCGAACTTCACTAGATCTAAATAGGCAGAAAAAGAAAAGGTTTAGGACAGCTGTAACTCTTAAATTCATCAAGCCATCTCCTACTCTTCTCTAGAAAATAACTTTCAACCCACCTCCTCATCACTGCTGAACAATAAGGCAGATGCTTTCTTTTTGGAAAGCTCAGAGGGCTTTGTTTTCTCTTGGCTCTGAGTTAGTAGAGATGATGACTGCTTCTTAGCAGCTGTAGCCCCAAAAAGATTATCCTAGAAAAACAAATGGCAGAAGAGTATGACAACTTTGAACACATAAAACAAAAAAACTGAAGACATTCTCTCATGTCAAATTAGTAGAGAATAAGTCTCCAGTCAAGTGAAGAAGATATATCACACCTTTTGGGGGGAAAAAAATCACACAATACTAGTAAATGCCACTTCTCACTTATGTATGAATCCTACAACAACAGCCTACAATCTTCTCTAACTATATTCATCCATAGAAGGGAAACAGATACCGTAAAATTCAAAGGCGGAACACCTGGGAGGAAGCAGGAACGGGAATAAAGTGAGGACAAAGTCATAGAAATAGGAAGGAACCTGGCCCCGCCCAGTCCTCCTGTGGGCGGGCCCGCTATGCTCATTAGGGAGGGTCCAGAGCCTGCAATTAGCCTGAGAGCAGTACAGCCCCCTGTGGCAGCCAGCAGCCTGCACCTTTCTTTCTATGAATTAGAAACCAGACCAATGCATAAAGAGAAAGATACAGGGAGGTTTCTCTACTCTTTCACATTTATGGAAGACACACACCTGGGACAGAGGGAAGGAATGACTTGTGTTTCTGATTAATTTCAAAGGGACAATACAAACTTAAGAAATAATTTACTAAATAAAATCACTGGCCTAGTAAGAGCTGATTCTTATAGGTTCAACGGCATTCCCAAAGTACCTATTAGGGTACTTTTATTTAGGTAAAGGGAACAAAACCATAGAACTTGGTCTGAGCCCAAGTTAAACAGAAAAACACTCTTAACAACATACTACAGCAGGTGAACAGTCCTGTAGTGTAAAGACTGGATAAAGGGAGTCTTTAAGGAAAGTGTGGGAAGGTAGGAAAGGCTGTGAGACTAATGAACTGGCACTCACTGGGGATATGAATGACAGAGCTCACATTTACTACGCACTTACTATGTGCCAGGCACTGTGCCAATGGCTGTGCATTAGCTGTTTTAGCTGTCACAATGACCCTATATACTACTAAGCGAGATGAGATTCAGAAAGGTTAAGTTACTTGCCCAAGGTCCCTGATTTGCATGTGGTGGAGCTAGGATATGAACACAGGGCTCTGATGCCAAAGCCCATGAGCTCAGCCACCGCACAATACTGCATAAGAGCAAAGGTTTGGCTTGTCTTCCCTCTCATTTCTTTCTCCCACTTTGCTCTCATCCAGCGTGGGAAAGAGAAGCAAGGTGAGGACATGGTTGCCTTCTCCCCTCCACTCCCACTTTATCCAAGACGTTCTTGTAGACCATTGGGTTCCATCCCCTAAAAAGTATTTCTTAAAGGAAGATTTTAAAAGTGAAACCTACAAAGCCTTGCATAGAGCTGGGTCAAGAAATCTAAGGCCCTGCCCATTGTGCAGTTAAGAGAACTTAAGAAAGGAAATAAAAACTGAAATGTTTTTGTTATATAAGCCTCAGAAAGCTTGACTGCTTCCCTATCACCTTGTTCTACTGTATGAGCCTCTGGTTAGAAAGCTACATCAGCAACAGTTTTCTACTAATGGAAAACTTGATTATCTTGTGTTGCAGTAACAAGGTTTACCTCTTCATCTTCATCATCGAAAAGCGAGACCGAGGTGGGGAGTTTGCTAGGCAGGAGAGATGCATCTTTCGACTTACTCACACTTTGAGAAGAAAACAAATCCTGTTGGATCAAGATTAAAGTTCCTGGTTTATAAAATATACCAGCTTTTAAAGTATCAGATATAAAACACTAAAGTTTACGACATGATGGCTGCCGTGCATCCAGGTCTCTTTGTCAAAGAGGGAAGCTCGGTGACACAGTCCTCGAGGAACACGCATCAGTCCATCCTCACTGCGTGCAGGTGAGAAGGAAGAGACCCACAAGTAACTCCACGTGGCGTCACTGGAACCCAGAGGTTTTTATACTCTCACCTGGATGATTAAGGCAGGGGAAATTTTTCCAATCAACTTCCTACCACGCTTAAAAAAATAACTTCCTTTTTCTGTCCAGAGAATCAGAGAGATTAAACAGATTTAATAATGGAAATAGAAGCTAGATTAACAAATTATTGGATCTACGACTCTGTTTTATTTAGTTATATCCTCTTTCCTATAATAAGAGTATGATATGATTTCTTTTAAATAAATACAAATTAAATTTTAACTTTAAACTATTTGGCGTTCTTGAACGGCAGCTAGGAAATGTTGCAAATTAGAGAAAGATCTGGTAGATTCTGAAGAAATTTCCAAAATGTTATAAAATGTCAGCCTATAATGCAAAGAAAGATCTGCAAACTGAGTTGCATGAATCAGAAACATGAAATAGGATAACTATTCCCTCAGGATGAGAAACTTCAATACATAAGAGACAGGCAAATAGGACAAGAACATAGTTTCTAAGACCTCTGGATAATTTTTTTTTAATCATGTAATCAATGTCTACTCAGATATGGAGCTAATTACTTCATTAACTGAGAAAAGCTCCACTCAGCCCAGTGGCTTTTGCCTAGGCCCCATGGAGTCCCCATGGGTCTGTTTGGGTAGAAGGGGCCACACAGGGGCAGTCCCAGGCTTCCCATGCCTCTCCTGCATTTTAAGCATTGGCAACATTTCACTTAAAGAAAGTGCTGTGTTTAAAAAAAAAAAAAAGTAGTAGTAAACCAAAACAAAGAACAAAAACAAATTTCAACATCACTGTTTTTGGACCCTTAACTAATATCTTCCTTGGTGTTAGGGGAAAGAAAAGGCTTTCCATTACCTTAAACACCTCCCCAAAATGATTCCACAAGGTAAACTTTAGCTCCACACTTGAGATATAAAGGGAGGAGTAAATATTCAATCCTTTTGGTCCAAAGCTCTTCCTAGACTGCATCGTTTTACTTCTCCTTGCCTATAAACCTCGACAATATCCAATAAAAACAATCTGTGATGGTACACATGGGACAAAACCTGTGGTGGTGGATTTAAACCTGTCTGCAAATTCATTTACACTCGTACCATCAGGAAGTGGAGTTGGTGTCCCCTGCCCTTGAATTTGGGCGGGCCTTTGTACTGCCTCAACCAACAGAATGTGGTAGAAGTGACAACGCTGACTTCTGAGGCTAGGTTACAAAAAACAGTACAGACATACCTCATTTTATGGTGCTTCACTTTATTGTGCTTCACAGATATTGCATTTTCCACAGATTCAGAGTTTGTGGCAACCCTGTCTCAAGCAAGTCTGTCAATGACATTTTTCCTACAGCATTTGCTCACTTTGTTTCTCTGTCAAATTTTGGTAATTCTTGCACTATTTCAAATCCTCCACCAGCAAAGATTATGACTTGCTGAAGGCTCAGATGATGGTTAGCATTTTTTAGCAATAAAGTATTTTTTAATTAAGGTATATACATTTTTTTTAGACATAATGCTATTGCACACTTAATAGACTACAGTATAGTATAAACGTAACTTTTATATGCACTGGGAAACCAAAACATTCATGTGACTCACTTTACTGAGATATTCGTTTTATTATGGTGTCTGGAACCAAACCCGCAGTATCTCCCAGGTACACCTGTACAGCCTCTGTGCAGCTCTCTTGGGAATCTCACCTTGAAGCCTTGAGGCAACACCCCAAGAAGTCCAGCTTCCCTGAAGCTGCCATGCTGGGAGACCACACAGAGACAGAGAGGGACCTCCCAAGAGCCCCAGCTGTTCGAGTCTTTCCCACCCAGGCACCAGACACATGAGTGAGATGACTCTCAGCCTGGCCACCTTCAGACTGGAACCACATGAGAGACCCTAAGTGAAAAATGCCTGGCTGAGCCCAGTCAACTTCTACAACCATAAGAGGTAATAAAACTTATTGGTGTTTTAAGCCACAAAGTTTTGGAGTGATCTGTTTCATAGTAATAAATAATGAGAACACCTGTTGAGTCACTGAAATTGCTCACGTTTGGTTTTTTCACTTAGTCAACAACTCCCTGACAGCTTACCAAATACCAAGCACTAGTCTAGGCGTTAAGGACACAGGCAGGAAACACACCGTCCTGCCCTCATGGAGCTTGCTCTAGATGGGACATAGACAGTGAACAAGCAGACATGAAGTGTCACATGGCAATACATACTGTGGGGACAATAAAACAGAAGAGGGGCTAAGGAGCACAGTGTGATGTGTGCTGGCGGGCTTGCTATTGTGCAAAGGGCTGTCACAGGAGACCTTGCAGGGACCTGGAAAAAGTGAGGAAGTGGGCTATCCGATTCTGGAAAGAGCACTCCCAGAGGGGCAAAAGCCAGCCCAAAGATCTCCAAGTGCCTCTGTGTGTGATGATGAAGAAGCGGAGAGTGCAGGATAAGACCAGAGTGTGAGGCCCCATCATGCTCTACTTATGTGTCAGGAGTTTGGCTTAACTGGACTTCACTTAATTCCTATCTTCTGCACACTGGCCACCAATGAAATATATGCCTCAAGATTTTATTTCCATCAACAGTGATCCCTCTACCTCCAAAGAGTTGTATGCTCATCCTGGCTATAAGTGCAAAATAACCACAAGCGCTTAACCCAGAGTTCGTAATTTCTTGAAATTACATATAAATTTCTGCCATGTTCCCATCTTTCTCTGTGAAGGGGATTGATTACTGCCCATTACACATTCTCAGATAGGTCTCGGATCCCTTAAAACCCTGGCCTAAAGTTAGCTCTAAAAGGATCAAGGCCTGTGGAAGTCAGAAAAAGCAGTAACGCTTCTGAGAGTTGTCCCTGCGTCACTGGAAAGGTGCTTCTAGGCAGGGCCCTGGAGGACTGAGGCTGTCTGCAAGGCAGTGCCAGCCCACAAACTGTTAACAGTCTATGCCCACTGTTTAGTGAGACTACTGAAAGAGGAAGCAGTGTGTTGATTTCTGTTCTCGTACAAGCACCTCATTACATTATGGATCAATTAATAGCCTAAAATATGAGTATCCTGAATTTTCCTCCCAGGAGATTCACTGGATTCAAACCCAACAGTGAAAGTATTGTATACATGTTGCTTTCTATAGACCATGTGTTCTCAAAACATTATTTTCAATGAAAGAACTAAAGTACTTAATAAGCCTTATAACTCTACTGAGAACACCCTGAATCAGAAATACTTTCCAATGTCATATCCATGAACTATTTGCCAGAACTAAGAAAAAGAATGAATTCCTTACCTCAGAGTCATCCTCATCTGAAAATAAACCTTTGTGAGTTTTTGTTTCTGACAACGGCTTGAGATTTTTGCTGGAAGGGAGGGCAACCTTTGTTGGGGAAAAAAAAAAAAAATTGAGAGTTAACAAGCCAGACACCTGAAAATGAGGGTTCATTCACTCATTCATTCAAAAGATGTCCTGAATCTCTGCTAGGATAAGGTCCCAGGCCATGCAGCAGGGGAATAAAAACATCATGGACCTTGGACATGTATCAAGTGCATATAAAGAATTAATGCAAAAAGAGAAGTACCATGAGAAAGAATTTTAAAATTGGTATATGTTAGGAATGAAAGAAGAAACAGTCCTTGTAAAGTAAATTTCTCAGGACAGACAGGACCTGGACATGGGAGATGGTACAAGCAAGAACACTCCAGGCAGAGGGAACTGTGAGAAAAGAGAAAAACAAGATAAAGCAGAGGGCACATCTGGGGGATCGGGGTAGGACAGACTGCCTGCCTCATACAGTGCACAAGTGGGACATGTACCTAAGCTGGAACCTAAGGTGGGCATCCTAGGAGGCTGCTGGGTTCTGAATGCTGGCACCTAGGTGGTCAGAGGCAGAGAGGGTCAGGGTTTCAAGCTGTGCAGGATAGCAAGGGAAGGGACAGCAGCCAGAAGAGCTTAAAGAGTGATGGAGATGCAGCCTATTGGCCAAATACAGGTCAATTTGAATTACGATGTTAATGGATCATAACATGTCAAATAGCGAATCTATGATCCTATAGTGATACTAAAAAAGCAGGAAAGAAGGAGGAGAGAAAGCTCTTCTGTTCAGAAGGATGCCAGCTAATTAACAAAGAAGAAATGGTAGAAGTAGAACCACATTCTTCTGTTTTCCCCGCCACCCAACATGATAACTGGTTCAGGAAAAGATCACCAGTGGATGTTAAGACCACCGAGGAAGGCAAAATGCAACAACTGCTGAATCTAGGTGCTAGTTATTTGGGTGTTTGTTGTATTCTTTCAACTCTCTGTACATTTGAAGTTTGCTATACACTTGAAAGGAACAATACT
The DNA here is from genome assembly GCF_949987515.2 of Delphinus delphis. NCBI lineage: Eukaryota > Metazoa > Chordata > Mammalia > Artiodactyla > Delphinidae > Delphinus > Delphinus delphis. The sequence goes on from NC_082698.1 coordinate 45,565,296, forward strand.
TCCCTCTGGGTTCCAGTGAATTAACAAGATGCCCCAAATCTACACTCCCGTGTTTAGTCTTCCCTCCTGCTTACCTTTTTTTCTGCTCTTTCTTTATTTTCATCTGTCTGACTTACAGTAGCCTCTGGCAAAGCTGCCGCTTTTTCTTTGAACAGATCTCCTTCCTCATCGTCAAAGATACTGGCAGTGGATTTGACTTTGTCTTTAGAAAGAGACCACAGCATAAAATTACACGGAGGTCAAAAATCCCATCACGAAATTCACAGATTAAAAATTCTTCTCTCCCAGGGCTTCCCCGGTGGCACAGTGGTTGAGAGTCTGCCTGCCGATGCAGGGGACATGGGTTCGTGCCCCGGTCCGGGAAGATCCCACATGCCGTGGAGCGGCTAGGCCCGTGAGCCATGGCCGCTGAGCCTGCACGTCGGAGCCTGTGCTCCGCAACGGGAGAGGCCACAGCAGTGAGAGGCCCACATACCGCAAAAAAAAAAAAAAAAAAAAAAATTCTTCTTTCTCAAAGAATAAACAGAAAAAGTATGTTATTGCTTGATTAGTTACAAAGAAATATTAAGTGGACTAGATTGGAATTTTTCAAAGAACACAACAGATACTCCAATGAAACGCAGGACAGACAGTTTAACCATCTGGCTTACACCCTTGTCCAAGAAGCAGTACCTTATGCTTGGAGTAGTTTGGACTAGCATAAAGGGTAAAAAGAGACCTACAGAAAGAAAGATCATTTAAGAGTCAACTGCTCTAGGAATCTGAGAAGTGACAGTTGGCTCCTGCTTTTAAAAAGTTAAACTGGGACTTCCCTGGTGGTCCAGTGGTAAAGAATCCGCCTTACAATGCAGGGGACGCAGGTTCGATCCCTGATCAGGGAACTAAGATCCTACATGCTGCGAGGCAACTAAGCCTGCGCGCCACAACTATTGAGCTCACGCACCTCAACAAGAGAGCCGCAAATTACAGAGCCAACGCGCCCTGGAGCCCACGCGCCACAACTACAGAGCCCACGTGCCCTGGAGCCTGCGTGCCACAACTAGAGAAGAGAAAACCTGCATGCCACAACTACAGAGAAGCCCGCGCACCGCAACAAAAGATCCCGCATGCCTCAACGAAGATCCCACATGCTGCAACTAAGACCCAACGCAGCCAAAAAATAATAAATAATAAAAATAATAAATCTTTTTTAAAAATTAAAAAAAAAGTCAAACTATACAGAGGCATATAAAAACAAAAACTGAAAGCTCCCACATAATCCCACCTGCCCACCCAAACAAGGCCAGCAGGAACAGTTTGACATACATGCTTCTAATTTCCACAAAAGATATACTAACATGTTAACTCTAGTTATTCGCAAATACGGCTAAATAATAAATAACACAATTTGAAGAATGTGTCTTATGATTTGCATTTTTCACTCAATGTACCTAGGGTATCTTCCCATGTCAACACACAAAAAACTCATTCTTTCTCACAGCTTCACAAAATTCCACTAAATGGAAGGACCATAATTTACCCTACTGATGAATATTTGGGGGGATTCCAACCTTTCGCTACCACAAGCATTGCTGCTCTGAATGAGGTGTGTGTCACTGAAATAGGGCACTGACTCACGCATGTCCCAGGAGAACAGCAGCTGTCAATGAAAGCGGCACCAACTTACTTGTGATTCCAAATCAGTTAATCCCACCAAGTGAGAGCCCTTCCAAGCCACGAGAGGCACTTACTCCTTTATTCACTGTCATTTCAGTCGGCCTAGATGTGAGCGTAGTATGTGTCCAGTTTGCACTCTTTCTAAAACCTGGCTATTACTTCCCTCACATTTCTGCTGCTGTCCTTACTTTCACACCTACTGCTGGAAAAGGAGCTAAGACCAGAGACCCTGCTTCTCGATGCTTCCTGGTCCATCTAGTCCTTAGGAGAAAAAGCCCTTTGTTGCTCAAGTTGCTAGAAGTTGTGTGCACCTCAGTGGTCTACCCTTCTTTTCTAGAAAGACAACCAATAAACCCAATCCTTTGCAACCCATGGACAAGCAATCTCTACCCACCAGGGAGCCTGTCAGAAATGCAGAATCGCAGGCCCCACCCTAAACCCAGTGAATCAGAATCTGCATTTTGACAAGAGTCCAGGGAGAGACATCTGCCATTAAATAACCACTGATTCATAGGAGTGAGTTCATGAACAAGCTGGCTGAAATTTGAGGGGAGAAGAAAGGAGAGTGCCGAAGTGGCCAAGGAGCTAAAAACCCTGTTACAGAAGGGAAAGTCAAGGTCACCTGGGCTTTCTGGTACAGAGCGGAGAAGCTGGGAACTAAACAGCTAGCATGAACGTTCTGCTCATGCTCGTGTATTTTCCTAAGGACTCTGGAAGAAAGTGTGATTAAAACTTTCTCTCTAACTGAAAAGGTCAAAACTAGCATCTTGGGCAGATATTAGAGGGGAACAGATTTCTCTCTAAATAAGAAAGATAATTCTAGTAATTAGTTTCCAAAGCAGGAAAAATTGGTCCATAAAATACAGACCTCCAAGGCACCATAACTATCTAAGTAGAGATGAGACAACTCTGACAGGAATGCTCGAGGAGGGATTCTGGCACTGCAAGAGATAAGGAACTAGATGAACTTCATGCCTTTTTAGGTCAACATTTTTTTTTCTTTTCTTTTTTTTTTTTTCTTTGTCTGCACCACACGGCTTGTAGGATCTCAGTTCCCTGACCAGGGATTGAACCCGGGCCACAGCAATGAAAGCCTGGAATCCCAACCACTAAACCACCAGGGAACTCCCCTAGGTCAACATTCTTTATTTGGCTAAATTTCCAGAAACAGAGGATGGAGCAGTACCTGTCTTGGGAGGTTTGCTACGGGATGCTGCAAAAAAGTCATCATCATCGTCGTCATCATCAAAGAGGCCAGCAGGCGCTGGGAGGTACGAGCTTTTCCCTGGAGTGGGCTGCTCGGGCTTCTGGGCCTCCTTCAGTGACGGAGCACGGGTGGCACCAAACACATCAGTGTCCCCTGTGGGTGGAGGGACAGGACAAACCAGCTGTGAGCCAGGGTGGGTGCACTTCCTGACTTTACAGGAGGGGAAAAAAAACAACAGTACCACCACCAAGAACTTGTACTTTCAGTTCATCCACAAAACACATTAACAGGACCCAACAACCTCCAACCTTTACTGATATAGAATGTCCCACAATGCAGAATCAACTGATCACTCAGACCGAAAAAAGTCCAAGGCCACTGATTTCTAAGGTAATATGAGCTAACACAGGTTAAGTCAGCTCTCACTCTTAGATGCCCTCCGAAGTTCTTCATACTCTCCTCCCCAGTCAGTCCTTTGAAGATGACAATCTTAAAAATGACAAAACAACAGGTATATAGTTTTTAAAAACAAACTCTAAGTTATGATACCTAAAAATACAGAAACAGCTCCTGCTGGGATTTTCTTTCCAGGTTTGGAGGATGAAGACGCTAAAATGAGAAACAAAGAGATAACATTTCAACAGAGAAAACAACTTTCCTTGTTAAATGCACCTTCCTAAAATATGTGCAATACAGTACACAGCTAATAGGAGAATTTTAAAACTAATTTTTCCTAAAAACAAATATCATGTATTAACGCACATATGTGGAATCTAGAAAAATGGTACAGATGAACCCGTTTGCAAGGCAGAAATAGACACACAGACATAGAGAACAAACGTATGGACACCAAGGGGGGAAAGGCAGGGGTGGGATGAATTGGGAGATTGGGACTGACGTATATACACTAATATGCATAAAATAGATAACTAATTAGAACCTGCTGTATAGCACAGGGAAATCCACTTCGCTGTACAGTAGAAACTAACACAACACTGTAAAACAACTATACCCCAATTAAAAAAAATTTTTTTTAACTAATTTTCCTAAAAGAGCCATTTTAAAATTCCTTAGTATCATCTTCTCTACCAATGTCATGACTTTTTTTCTTGGTATTAAATCAATCTAGGCTGTGACTCCCATGGAAGATCACTGACTCTGGGCAGGCTATAACACTGGGGTTGGCTGGGGAGGCCAAGGAAGATGTAGAGTACAAATGGGGGAGGCAAGGGACAGAGCAAGCAGGGCTCAACAGTTCTGACTCCATCCAGTCCAGTTGGATGAGAATAAGCAAGTAAAAAAGAACAGCAATGGGCTTCCCTGGTGGCGCAGTGGTTAAGACTCTGCCTGCCAACGCAGGGGACACGGGTTTGAGCCCTGGTCCGGGAAGATCCCATATGCCGTGGAGCAACTAAGCCCGTGTGCCACAACTACTGAGCCTGTGCTCTAGAGCCTGCGAGCCACCACTACAGAAGCCCACGTGCCTACAGCCTGTGCTCCGCAACAAGAGAAGCCATTGAAATGAGAAGCCTGTGCACCACAACGAAGAGTAGCCCCCGCTAGCCGCAACTAGAGAAAGCCCGTGCACAGCAACGAAGACCCAATGCAGCCATAAATAAATAAATAAAATCTATTAAAAAAAAAAAAAAAGGACAGCAAAATATCGGAGACGTCAGTGACAGAAATGAAGACAAAAACAGGAAAGCAAGAAACTAGGCAAGTCACAGATGCCAAAAAGTGGAGAGCAGGAACCTCAAGACAATCAGGTCAGCCAGCATCATAATAAGTCTAAAATCTGACAACTTGTGGCCTGGGGAGACCAAGTCGCTTAAAATAACTCATTCCCAATTCCCAAGAACTACCACAGACCTAATGGAATAAAATTTTTAAGTTTTTAAATAGCTTATGGATGCTTTTTAAAAATTCCACAAATTATTCTAATGCACACTGGGCTGAGGAATTACTGATTTCCAACTTATGTGCAGAATTTCAGAAATGTTTCTTTGAACTTTGAACTAAATTTGATTAAATTAAAATATCCTCAACACTGCTGGAGTGCTTTCGCTGGTTCACTTTGAATTCTCTAAGAAAGAGACAAAATTGTGATGTGGGTTTACAGATGGTACTTTTTGTTTTTTCCAAGACATGAATTAGTGTAAAGGAACAGCTTTTAACTAGACCAAGGTGAACACAACAGCTTCCTGTCTAACAGAGAAACAAGGTTTGGGAACAACTTTAGGGGTTCCATCTCCTGATGGGAAGTAACCAGTTCTGGAAATCTGTGCATGAAGAAGCACAGGCAGCATCAATCCACGCTCACCTTCATTAACAGAGGCTCGAGCTCCCCGATCCTGAGGGGCGTCCATGAAGAGGTCACTCTGCTTGTAATAAAGTAGACAACACAGTTCAAAATAGCAGAGGAAAATGGAGCTGCAGTAAAGATGTCTAAAGAAAAGTGCCTTGTAAAGTTTAAAGCTACATATTTACTGTTCTGTCAGAAAATCAGTTCCATAGTGAAGACTATGACAGAATCAGACCCTGAAATAATTTAGGTCTGCCCAGGAATTAAATACAAACGTGGAAAAAGACAAAAGACAAGGTAAGACACAATCACTTAACCAAGTAAATTTTCCACTGTTAACACTCACATCCTCTCCCTATTTAACAAAGGGCATCAGGATACAGTATTTCCTCATTTTGTGATTCTTAGTTCAAAATCTCCTAAAATATGAAAGTAGAAGCAACTTCCAACTAAGAAGCCATCCTTGCCTTACTAAAGGAACTAACTGTATTTCCTCCTTGGGGACACGTGACACAGCTATGGAGAGCTTCACTATTCCCGCCGACTTACCTCCTCATCCTCATCATCAAAAAGTCCCTTCCCTCCACTGAACAGGCCACCTCTAGAGCCAAATGGTGAGAAGTCTTCATCTGTCAGCTTGGGGGGTGTGAATAAGTTATCTTCTTCATCTAGCAAACAGAAAGAAATGTTTTGCAGGGAGAATTAAAGATGGGCTTAGAACCCCAGTTCTGGGGATTAACCTTTATAACACCTCCAAAACTGGCATAGAGTTTATCTAACCATATGTAACAAGGACTACTTGAATGTTGGCCGTCTCAGGACCTTCAGACAAAAACTCATTAAACAGTTCACTGAATCCCTTAAAATGCTCTTTGGTTTCCCACTCTCAAGTCTGTAAATGTCTGGGGCAAGGTAAACTCTGCAGGCAATTACTTTCATCTAAATTTCTTCTGAAGCAAGTCTATGCTTCGATTGCCATCCAAGACCTATTCCACCAGAATCTGAGGGACAGAGAGGTAGACTGAAGAGAGAGCTGCAGATTGAAACAGTCCCAGGTGGAAACATAATGGACATTACCACTGAATGTTAAAGGGTCTGATATAATATTCCTTATTGAAAACAAATGCTAGAGCTCCTTAGTTTCTAAACGTCTACAGAAGTCTAGAAAGACAGCTAATAGATCCCTATAAAATCTAGTAATTCAAATCTTTAAAGCATTTTAACTCCACACTCACTTCTCCCCACGCCCCAAAAGCATGCTCTTAAATGCTTTCAAAAAGTGTACAGAGACAGACCTCATTTGTCAGCACTTAAACAGGCATTTTTACAGATCACATAAGCAATATTCCCATTCCCGAGTCAAGAGCCTCCTAAAACAAGAGAATTGAGGGGAAAGGCTTACCATCTGAGGGAGTTTTCCTTTCCTTCTTCTCTTTCAATGTCTTCCGAGGTTTTGCTTCCCCTGGGGATAAGCCTTGAAGAATATTTCACAGTTTGAACAATACTCAGTCCACCCTTAGTATTCACTTACTGACTCTTCACACACATCTGCCATCCTCACAACTCCTAAGCTAAGACCAAGACATTCAACTTTGTATCTCAGCTCCACCTGAGCACCCCTCTCAGTGCCTTACCCAGAGCAGACACTCAAAAAGTGCCTCTTTTTAAGGCAGAAAGCTTCAGCTACCATACCAGGGTCACGTGCATGAGAGGACTGCTCTTGCTGAAAGACTTCTGACATCTTTCCACTCTGTTAAATCACTAGAATATAGTGTATGGTACATTTTTATCTGGTCAAAATAAAATATAGGAGTAAATATTAAGCCAAGGATTCTTCATCTGGGGCCCGTGGTTCTCTGTGGTACCCATTAATCCCATGAAACTGCATATATAGATGCACATATGTGCATTATTTGGGAGATGGGCTGGGGGTGGGGGTCCACAGTGTTCAGTTATCAAAGAGTCTATAAGCCAAAAAAGATAAGAACTACAATTTAAGCCTCCTGCGCCTTAGTAATTAAACAAGGAAGTCTACACTCAGTGAAGCCCAGCAGAGGGTCCTACACTTCCCCACTGCCCCTTTAGCTCATCTCGGTGGCAGTGACATACTTGTTTGCTCCTCTTCCACCCGGCTTGCAGCATCCCCTTTGATCCGAGCTGCCAGCTCATCGGCAAATGACGTAGGTCTACTTTTTTTCTACAGGCAGAGAAGACCAAAAGAATCACTTTTTTGTAACAAACTAGTACAGTTTACTTTTGGACACCTAACAAAACTATGTAAACAATGGCAAAGAAATTGAACTGGTGAGAAATTAAGGTTAACTAAATAAATGTAAACACATGCACCCTATACAGATCACCTGAGAAAGAAGACTCAGTGTTCCTTCAAAGGGAGATCTCTTTATTTCCTTATTTTTTTTATACTTCACTTTAATATATGGTGGTTTTCTTATCTAGATCTAGATAAGAAAACTACCATGAAGTGCTTGGTGGGGGGGAGTATTAGGATCTTAAAACTCTGAAACTGAACATATTTTGAATGATCTAACTTGTAAAATCTTAACATTTGGAGAAGAAAGTGGTACTTGTAAGGCAACTTGGGATGCTCAACCATTATTTCCAAAAGTGTAAATGAAATTACAAATAGGATGCAAAATGAGACAGTTACAAATATAAATGACAATAAAAGGAATGAGTACTAGGTACCATTTCTAAAACCTTGCCAAGCGATAACAACTATAGTCTTTCTTACAGGTCTGGAATTTTCTTCAATGTCCTCAGTATCTTCCTCCTCCTTCTCAGAGTCAGCGAAAATGTCACAACCATCATCATCCTCTTCTTCATCACTCATTTGTGCACTGTGCTAAAAGTATAAACCACCAGATTAAAACTATTAGATGCGGTCATCAAGCTGAAAAAGGGATGCTGCCACTTAGCCTTCAGACTTCTCCTTCAAATTGGGAACAACAAATAATGCACCTAAAGTTATGAAGCAGTAAATGTGCTAGAACAAATAACACACGAGATTTATTTTCAGTGCAATAGCAAAAGATTGAAATAATAAAAATGTCCACCACTAGAGAAATGAATAAACTAAATAAGTGTAGCCTTATCTTAATAAAAATACTAACAGTCAAAAGGAATAAGCTGTAACAATTGGAGAGACATCCAAGACCAATCAAGTGACAAAATAGTGAATGATAAACCCCGAATGATATCCTGACCACACCCTGACACATATACAACACCACTTCTATGAACACAGACATATTTGTGAATGCAAAGAACAGCACTTGGAATATGCACTCCCAGATGATAACACCAGTTATTTCTGGAGACTGTGAGGAGATGAGGATTAGATGACTCAAACTTAGTCTTATGTGTTAAGTTCTAACTTTTTACAAAGGCAGCCACTGGTACATAAAAATTGTATAATTAAAAAAAATTTTTTTAACATGGAAATCAATAAACTGTGCCAGGCACTACGCTAAAAGCACTTTTTAAACTAATTTAATCCTTAGAACTCTGAGGTTAGCAGTGGCACACACAACAAATCTATCTTTAACAATACAAACAAATGGTTCCACCAATGCTTTTAATCACCATACTGTATTATTTGAAAAACTGTCCAGGGACTTCCCTGGTGGTCCAGTGGGTAAGATGCCGTGCTCCCAATGCAGGGGACCCAGGTTCAATCCCTAATCAGGGAACTAGATCCCACATGCATGCTGCAACTAAGAAGCTCGCATGCCGCAACTAAACATGCTGCAACGAAGATCCTATGTGCTGCAACTAAGACCCGGTGCAACCAAAATTAATTAATTTTTTAAAAACTGTCCGAATTTACAGATCTAATAGTAAATTTCATAGAACTAAATACACTGTACAGAAGGATTATTAAAATTATAAAGATGAGCCACATTTGTGAACACAACTGAAAAAAATACAAGTAACAACCAAAAAGTGCTAAATCTTTCACTTGATAATTGGAAATTTCTGTGAAAAAATATTTCCGAATTAGGAAAGTGAAATGCAAATTGGGATCATCTCAATATACCACCGTACATATACTATGGTAGCAAAAATCATAATCCCAGTGCTGATGAGATCCTGGGAAAATCATTATGCATGATCTGTTAATCTGAATGTCCATTAGACAGTAGTATCAAGTAACTCTACACCACCTAATTCCTAAGGGAAGAGTTCACAGAAGGAAAGGATTTTTATGTATGAAAACACCGAATGCAGCATTATGTCAAAAATTAAAATTTACAAATAAACTATTTCCCATACACGTTTAAAGACTACAACAGTATTACATATGTATGTTAAAAAAATATAGAAATTTACAAAGCAAATTACAAAGACTATTTAAAATGTCAAGGAAACACCTGTGACATGTTAATATAAAATAACAGAAAATAAACTATGCACGTTATGAAAAGAACATGTCCTTAGAAGGATATACAAAAATTAAGACAACAGTGCTAAGACAGTAGGATAATAAGATTTACATTTTTGGAGTGTTCCTTAGCCTTACTGCTATATTGTCTCAAATTTTAAAACAGGAAAGGTGTGTTCATGTGAAAAATTCAGTTTGGGTAATCAGGCCTTGTTTTATAGGCTCCGTTTCTCAATTTCGTTTTTTACTTCTTTGTTGTCTAAGAAAAATGAAGATAAGATATAAAGCAAATGAGAAAAAATATACAAGAGGGTAGTTAGCCTAAAAACATGAAACATTTGAAGGAAACATGAATAGTTGTAAACATGAATAAATCCTCACTTTCCCCTAAGTCATTCAAAAGTAATTTTAGCATAGATTTAGTATAAATGCTATGCTTCAGTTAAAATTTAAGTCACTTCAACATATGCATCTTACCCGGTTTTGATCATTGTCACTATGATTGGCAAAATCTTCATCTGACTCCTATAGGAGAAAAAAAAAGAGGCTTTTTTGTTAACACAGGCTTTACTTGGAAGCACAGAAATGATCTCGGGTCTAAGTCTCTGGGGTAGCCAACACTGGGTCTCTCTGTACCGACTACTAGTCACCTGACATATCAAGGTGCAGATAAGGTGGAGAGTTGGCAATGTCGCCAAGGACTATTCCAGTTAACATGTCACTTTTGTGATTCATTTAAACCTCTCTATTTGTTCATATTGATCTGCCCTATCATCTCTAACCTTTGGATTTAAAGTAAGAGTTGCACATTTAATTAACTAAATTATCAAAAGTTGGTTTGCATTATTTTACATTTTGGACTACGTTTTCTATTTTCCCTCTAAGTAGGACAATTAATTCATCAGGCCCAAGAAGGGAACATGAGTACTTAATATGAGTAATGAGGTAAAGAGTTGCTTCAATGGCTAAAAGCAAAGGATTTAGCTAAAGACAATCAGTTATACAGCAAGGTTATTTTAGAAAAGTTTATTTCCTACTATTAGGTTTTTTTTGTTGGGAGGGCTGGAGGGAGGAGGACAGGAAACGGAGACTGTGGAAACAGAGAAGAGGGGAGCACACATACAAAGCTGTCTCCGTTTATAAATCAACACTCAGGGACTAACCTTCAAAGGGTTTCTGCCCTTTGCAATAACGAGTATTCCATTTAAAGGAACAACCCCAGATACAACAGTGGCCAAGGCCCACACACCCTGAGACCGTAGAGCAGGGAGTCAGATCATGCTCTGTGGGTATGAAGATGCCAGAGGCAGCAGCAAAGCTAACATGCAAGTGGATGCTTTCAGGATCCTTCTGGTCTAGAAAGTCTTTATAGTAAAAGAAAGTTTTAAATGTGGACTTTTTCCCTAGAATTACTCAAAGACAGAACTTACTCAAAGACTGTATCTCAAGCAGAGATTCCACCGAAACGTCTAAGCTGCCACCCTCAAAATATATTGGCAAGAAGAGAATTTGGTGGGGAGGTGAGAGGGTAATGGTAAAAGAGGTTAAAGCAGTTTTCCTTGGTTTTTGTATACACGACAAAAAGGAACTCCCACCCCAAGGGGAAAAGCTTCAGAATATGGCTTCTGTCACTATTAAAAGATTTATGTAAACAAATTGCTAATTCACAAATATGTTATTTATTTAGTCCACTAAACACACCCTAAGTTTCCTGCCCACCATGACCTGGACACACCAGAAAGCCCTTACCTCTTCTTCATTCTCTTCTTCACTGTCCGCAATACTACCACGATCGCTGCCTACTGAACCTTCTGGTGAGAAGAAAGATAAAGGTTATCACCAATATTCATAAGAAAAGATCCTTAGTTCCCTTCCAAGATCACAAACCACCATACACCAGCATCTAAAGATTTTGATAAAACCATCTATACCCATTAACTGGAATTAAAAGTATCTTCACTATAGTGAGGAATGGAACATTTACATAGCCTCAAAGTATCACCCCACAAGATACTTATTAGTTACAAAAAATATATATTAGTTACAAAGAAAAAAACTGGTTTGCACTCCTCGAAGATGTTGAGGTTGTAAAAAGCAAAAAAAGGCTGAGAAATGGTATCAGACTGAAAGAAGACTAGAGAGATTTGACAACTAAATGCAGTGAGTGGATTGGATTCTGAAACAGAGAAAAAGAGAGACTATAAAGAACATTATTGGGACAACTGGCAAAATTTGAATATGACTGAGGACTAGCTAGTACTACATCCAGTTAAAATTTCCTAACTTTGATAATTATAGTTTTTGCTGCTGTTGTCGGAGAACAGTCAATTGGTGACTTTATTTCATATAAAAGTTACATCTAAAGAAGAGGTTGAAAAGTCAAGTATACTTGATTTGTACATACTTGCCAAGTCTCACAGAATTCAACCACTTTGATAATTTTTCTATTAATAAACAAGATAGACATATTAAAAGCCTCACATCAAAGCCCAATAGACATGTCCAACCAAGATGACAGATGCGCAAATGAATATGCAGAATATGCAGCTATAAGAGAAAGTTCTTATTCTTAGAAAACACACACAGAAATACAGTTGTCCCTCGAGGGATTGGTTCCAGGACCCCCTTTACACACACACACACACACACACAGATACCAAGATGGCATAGTCTGCATATAAACTACACGCACACCTTCCCACATCCTTCTCCTGTATACAGCCTTAAATCATCTCCAGATTACTTATAATACCTCATACTATGTAAATGATACATAAATAGTTGTAAATACAATGTAAATAAACGTTCTGTAAATAGTTGTCTGTGCGTGGCAAATTTAAATTTTGCTTTTGGAACTTTCTGGAATTTTTTATTCCCAAATATTTTCAATCCAGGTTGGTTGAATACATAGATGCAAAAACCCATGGACACAGACTGCCAACCATACAGAGAAGTAAGAGGGCAGGACGTCTGCATGATGTCTCCCAAACAGGTTCAGAAAAAAATATTATGTATATAGGGAAAGAATGATAAAACAAATGTGGTGAAATGTTCACAAGTGGTAAACCTGGGTAAACAGTATGTGGGAGCTCTCTCTACTAGTCTTCCAACTTTAATGTACAGTTTGAAATTATTTTAAAATAAAAAGTTAAGATATAAATGTTAAAAGCAACAAAACTATTTGGTGCAAAAGAGTACCTTCACTAGATAGCTCTCCAAGACCTACATCTTCCTGCTCCATGAACAGCTTTGACCCAATTAAATAAGGTAAAGGACGGTCAATGTATAGATCCTGTAAACAATGAAAGGGAATAAGCCATTAAATATTTAGGTTGAAAATAAAATTAGGTATTCCATTTGACATCTTGTTCCATCCACCCAAAAGTTACATAATGAAAGTGGAGAATAAGAAACACAGCAGGATTTTTTTTTTAAATCACTGATTAAAAAAAAAAGTTAAATCCTAGGTAAAGATGGCAAAGTAAAGCTGAATTACATAGAATCTCCCTTCTCAAGTGCCTTATTAACAAAAATGGCAAAGGCTTGCAAAAAGTTTACTAGCAGTAACCAAACAAAGAAAGGGGCACAACTTCATAGTAATATGCCCAAAAGGAGGAGGACCAAGGAAAGAAACCAGAAATTCTGGCAACCTTTGATGATGGTAACCTATCTTCCTCCCCTAAAATTCAACTCTGGTGAGCAAAAATCAACCAGTCAATCAATCTCAAGAACCAAGTCCTAAATTTGGAGAAGCACACTGAGGAAATAACCCAAATGGTTTTATGACTTGAGAAGGCAGGTGGGTAGGGGGACATGTGTACAAACAGGACACAAGTAAGGCACAAAGGAAGGGAATGGAGGAGGACTCCTTCACACTTCATCAGGGCAGAGACGCAGGAACACGGAACATAAAGCATGGGCTAGATGAAAAGAAACAGAGTGGCAACTAGGCAAATATTCACAGTCAACATAATTAACTAAAGGAATGTCTCCAACAGACTGATGAGAACCTACCCAGCAGAAAAAAATAACCCAAAGAAGAGAATAATAATATGCCCCAGAGGTTCACACTGTAGAATTTAGAGAAATGAAATTGGTAAAATAAGACCAGATGATAAAACAACAAAACAAAATGAAGGATACTGTCTACAGAATAGTACATGTTGGAGATCCTTCCACTGCAGGCCATCACACACATCAAAAATTTAGAGTTAAGAAAGCACTCCAAAAGAAGAAGTAAAGGGCTTTCCTGGTGGCACGGTGGTTGAGAAACCGGCTGCCAATGCAGGGGACACAGGTTTAAGCCCTGGTCCGGGAAGATCCCACATGCCGCGAAGCAACCAAGCCCATGTGCCACAACTACTGAGCCTGTGCTCTAGAGCCTGCGAGCCACAACTACTGAGTCTGTATGCCATAACTACTGAAGCCCACATGCCTAGAGCCCGTGCTCCACAGCAAGAGAAGCCACCACAATGGGAAGCCCGTGCACAGCAACGAAGAGTAGCCCCCGCTCGCCACAATTAGAGAAAGCCCATGCGCAGCAACAAAGACCCAACACAGCCAAAAATAAATAAATAAAATTAATTAATTTTAAAAAAAAAAGGAAGAAGAAGTAAAACTGTCACTGTTTGCAGATGACATGATACCATACATAGATAATCCTAAAGATGCCACCAGAAAACTACTAGTGCTAATCAATGAACTTGGTAAAGTTGCAGGATACAAAATTAATGCACAGAAATCTCTTGCATTCCTATACACTAACAACGAAAGATCAGAAAATTAAGGAAACAATCCCATTCACCATGGCAACAAAAAGAATAAAATATGTAGGAATAAACATACCTAAGGAGGTAAAAGACCTGAAAAAAAAAAAAAGAAAGAAAAGAAAGCTCTCCACCCTGGGGCAACCTCCCATCTTCACAATGAGGCATGGCCCTTTGGCCTTAATATCTCCTCCCTATAGAAAAGAACCTGGGTGCAGGGAAGAACAATTCTGATGCTTCACCAATGACAGAAAGCTTGGGAAGGTTAGTGTAAAAGATACAACAGCAACCAATTTACTGCAAAGAAATGGAAGTGCTAATTGAGCTAACTGTTCACTGACTTAGGAGGCTTGTTTCCAAAGTCCTCCTGTAACAGAGAAAGTGGTGTGTGACTTGGAAGTAGCAAGTGTGGCCCAGGCAATACATTTCCCAGGGTCTGCTGCTGACTTCTAAATCCCTATAGTGAAAAAGCAAGCCGGCGAGCATATCATGGTTAAAGGATCAGCCCCAATTTGGCACTATAAGCTCAAATCGGAAGAGAAATGTGCAGTGAAATGAAGGACTAGAAGAGACTGATTTTGCAGCATATTTCAATTCACAAGGCACTTATGTGTCACAAGGATTCTCAAAATCAGTAAGGCAACCTCCTGTGTTTACTACTGAACCTGAGAGAAAGTAACAGTAAAACAATAAACATCTGCTAATAGTTTCTTCGTGAACACTCATAGCAGCTTTATTGATATTGGCCAAAACCTGGGAACAACCCACATGTCTTTCAACACTTTGGAGGTTTCCTCTTAGTGCAAGCTGCAGAATGTCAGGTTCCCAACAATCCCTACCTCTCACGAGCCTCCTCATTCTTCAAAATCCAGTTCAAATCTCATCTTCATCCTAATTTCCCCAGCTAGAAGTCAGAGCACTTATGATGGTGACTCTTGTAAAGCCTCCTCTCTCCCACCATCTGGTACTGCTGTAATAAGCATCCTGAGAGTAGGAACCATGTTCTGCATCTTTGTACTCCCCCAATTTGGCATGCTAGTACCTAGTAAGTGCTCAATCGATGCTTGTGTACAGCAAATCTTTCTGATCGATGGAGTCAGTAAGAGACTGCTAAGTGACATCCTCACTTCCTGGAAGTGAAGTCCATGTCTTACCAATTCTGTGCCCAAGTAAAGTACCCAAAACCCAACAGGTGCGACAATAAATATTTCAACTGAATGTCTTTACCTTTGGCTCAAGGATCAATTCCACCCGCTCATTAGCATCATCTTCTTCAGAGTCTGAGTTTCCTGCTTTTATATCTAGTTGCTCAAATGCACTGTCCAACACTTGTAAACCGTAGTTCACAGCCTCCTGGACTTTAGGAATCAGATCTACTTCTTTCTGTTCCCGGGTCTTCTCCTAGGAAAAAATACTGTTCAGTAAGATCTCCAGTATATTGATACCACCCTAATAAAACACTGGGAATGTTTGCTAAAGCCTAGACTCACGCTCCAAAAAACCCCCCAAATTTTAATTAAAAATGTTAAATTCTTAACAATTTAAAATGTTAAACAATTAAAAACATTAAAAGTCAGATTCTGCTGAATGCCTCAACACAGACTTTGGAGTGGTAAATCCCAAGTTTGTCTATGCATTGAACACACACCGAACTACGTAAGGTCCTGGAGCTCCAGGTTCATCATCTACAAAAACAAAAGCACAACCATGGTGTGGTGGTTCAGCTTTTATAGGCTATGTAAAAGAATCTTAATAATGAATGGCACACCACAAGACATCCAGGGGCACTTCACCTCCCTGCTACTGGAGGAACGAAGGGCCTAGACTTTCAGCTCTGCCATGGCTGTATCCCACTGACCTTGCTTAATGATCCTTTGGACAATTTTAGGAGTTAAGACTTAGAAGAAAATACCCCAGCCAGAGATGTCATTTTTCAATTACAGCTAAAAAAAAATAACTGGACAATTACGATTATTCTATAAACTTGTTTCAAACCAAGAGAGGGTCAGTTTCATCTCTAATCTATCCTGTACATCACCCTAGAACAATGCCCCCAACCCAGACAAAACTCTGTACACATCACCAACCTGCTGAAAATATTCCACAGGTCTCCACTTCCTATAACAGCAGCTCTCATACACTCAACTGTGTCATCAGTTGTAAGAAATATTGCAAAATATCTTTAGTGTCATTTCCCTTCCTCACAAATATTCTAGAAGTTGATACATAATTACAGAAAGAACCAAACCATAGTGTTGTTTTGACAGCCAAAGGGGAAAATCTGAAGAGTAGTTTATACTACCTCAAGCGTGGAAGTCTTTCTGATTTAGCTTTTTTGTTTTGGCTGCATCTTTTCTGCACTCTGGTATGCTTGATTCTGAGTTAAATAGCTAACGTTGTACTCAGTGTGTGAAAACATGCCTGTGAAATAAATATATAATGGATGTTTTAAAAATAATTCACGGGCTTCCCTGTTGGCGCAGTGGTTGAGAGTCCGCCTGCCAATACAGGGGACACGGGTTCGTGCCCCGGTCCGGGAGGATCCCACATGCCGCGGAGCGGCTGGGCCCATGAGCCATGGCCGCTGAGCCTGCGTGTCAGGAGCCTGTGCTCCGCAACGGGAGAGGCCACAACAGTGAGAGGCCCGCGTAAAGTAAAAATAATTCACTAAATAGCTGTCACCTTAAAATTGCCCTCTGACTTGGTATAACCAGATACTATTGCACTTAAATGGTTAGCAAATCCCTGAGTACTATTAAAAATAAAGATTTAAAAGAAAATTTTTTAAGGCTAGAAATAGGCAGAACTGTAGCTGGTTTCTAATATCCTTTCTTAGTCTAACATCTTCATATGTTACAAGCAATATGGCTTTCATCTTACTTTCATTTTTAAACTGGTAGGAATAAGAATCAAAGCAGCCACGAAAGGATAGGGAAGCACAATCTTCAAAGAACTCACAAACTACAGCCCAGCATGGCCTACATTTTTTATAGCCCTCACGGTAAGAAAGGTTTTTACATTTTTAACGGAGGAGGGGGAAGGGGAGGAGGAAGAGAAGAAAAAGAAGCGAAGAGACGTAGGTCAATGCAGCCAGCAAACAAAATATTTATTATCTGGTCCTTTACAGAAAATCTCTGCATACCTCTGCTCTATTCTTAAGCCAGAATTCAGGAACTTAATCTGTACATTTCTTAATACACTAAATTTCACAAACAAACTAAAGAGTTCAATTGTTGGGCTGTCAGGAGCAGCTTTTCCCATTTCCCACCGTGTCCACCTCCCTGCTCACAATCCCTCCACCAGCCACATCACAAATCTCCACCACTTTGCTTCTCGAAAGGAGCCCAACAGAAGAGTGATTGAATGCAAGTACCTGTTCTGGTTTTTCTGCCTCAGGCTTGAGCACCGGCTCCTCCACTTCTTCATCATATACACGCTGAATACGGAAGCAAATTCAGTTTGGAATGGTCAAAACAGCATTTGGAATCAATCACAACGTAAGAATTCAATACACAATTTAGAAAAGACAAAAATGGGGAAGAAATGATTATTCAACAAATGGCTGAGGCCGCTGGTCAAGGGCAAAAAGCAAAGAACAGTAGTCAACTCTCCCAAAATTAAGTTTAAAAAAACAGACACAAATGACTAGGAAACATGAGAAAAAAACCTTCAATCTCATTGTTGACCACAGTCACAAAAACAATAATAAACTGGTGTTCACACTTTCTTGTTTAATCTAATACTTAATGCTGACAGAGCAATGATACAGGTACTTAAATGTGAGGCTATGAGAATACCAAGTGGTAGAACCTACCTACTAGGTAACAAGAGCTTTAACATTTTGCACAGTGGAAACGGTAAAGGTGAGTTATATTAATCCTGTTGCTTAAAATGGTTGCTAAATTTTTATTATCCCATTTATAAGAAAATAGATAGGCCAAGCCCACCAATGATTTGCCAGAAGGCCAGGCATGGGACTGACCCATACAGCTGGAACAGGCAGCCTCTCTTTTCCAAAATAGATCTATCACTCTGGCAACTCATTGTAATTTCCTTTTTTAACTATATATTGTTGTTTAAACTTCCAAAGGAAAACATTCTCATTATAAGTAGTGCAACGATGAAAATGTTCTGGAATTAGATATTGGTGATGGTTACAAAACTTTGTGAATACACTAACACTTATTGACTTGTACACTTTTTAAAAGGGTGAACTTTATGGTATGTGAATTATAAGTCAATTAAAAATTAAAAAGTCAATATAAAGATATAAGTGAAAGAGATGTGTTTAAAAATTGTTCCATCCTTGCCTCCAACCAAACCCTCAGAATAAGCAATTTAAGCTTGGTGTGTGCTCCTCTACGCTTCCCACATAGAAACATACACAAATATATACAGACATATGCACATATTCAGAGTTCTCCCACTCTTCCTGCTTTTAAATAAAAATGCACTTATACTATACACATTCCTCTGCCCCACTTTTTCACTCGATATTTACATAAACCACTTTCTAGGTCAATACAAATAGATTTGATTCAATCCTTTTTATATCTGCACAATATTCTCTAGTGTGAACTTGACTATGATTAATTCAATAATTCTCTATTAGGGAACATTAAGGAGATTTCCAGTTTTTGCTGTTGTAAATAAACTGTTGTAAACATATGCACATATACTAAATTCTTAGGCCCTGGATCTTTTATTTCTATAGGCTTCCCAAAAATAGGATTGCCAAGTCACAGGACAAAACTGTTTTTTAGGCTCAATAGCTACCTCCAGATTTCTGGCCACAAATGTGGAGCAACTCACACTGTCCCCACAACATATTCAAGTGTCCACTTCCCAGACCTTTGCCAGCAGTGGAACCATGTTACCTACCTTTTAAAAATATCTGCCAATCTGATTAGACAATGTTATTTTTATTTTATTTATTTATTTATTTATTTTGCGGTACGCGGGCCTCTCACTGTTGTGGCCTCTCCCGTTGCGGAGCACAGGCTGTGGACGCGCAGGCTCAGCGGCCATGGCTCATGGGCCCAGCTGCTCTGCGGCATGTGGGATCTTCCCGGTCCAGGACACGAACCCGTGTCCCCTGCATCGGCAGGTGGACTCTCAACCACTGCGCCACCAGGGAAGCCCAACAATGTTATTTTTAAATGTTCGTATCTTCTAACCCAAGAATTCTACTTCTTGAAATTTAGTTCCAAGAAAAATAAATATAAACAATAAGATGCTCATGGCATCAGATTTATACTGCAAAGTCACAAACACCAAATCTGTAATTCTATGCAATTCCAATCAAAGTGCTAATAGAATTTTCTGGGTAATTTAGCAAGATAATCCTCAAATTCACAGAGGAAAGAAAAAAGCCAAGGATAACCATGATAATTCTGAATAAAAAGAAGTCACAGGGATTTGCCCTATTAGGACTTACTAGAAATCTCTGGTATTTAAGATTGTGATACTGACTACGGCAGATAAACATAATAAAAGACAGAGGCAAGAGACAGACCCACAATTACATGTAAGCTTGATTTTATATTCACAAAAACACACATTCATACATATAAGTCACTGAGGAAAAGAACTACACAATAAAAGTTATCCATATGCATTCACACACAGAAGTCAGTGAGGAAAAGAACTACACAATAGGGCTTCCCTGATGGCGCAGTGGTTAAGAATCCGCCTGCCAGTGCAGGGGACACGGGTTCGAGCCCTGGTCCGGGAAGATCCCACATGCCATGGAACAACTAAGCCCGGGCGCAGCAACTACTGAGCCTGCACTCTAGAGCCTGCGAGCCACAACTATTGAAGCCCGCGCGCCTAGAGCCCACACTCCGCAACAAGAGAAGCCACTGCAATGAAAAGCCCGTGCACCGCAACGAAGAGTAGCCCCTGCTCGCCACAACTAGAGAAAACCCTTGTGCAGCAACGAAGACCCAATACAGCCAAAAGATAAATTAATTATTTTTTAAAAAGAACTACACAATAAAAGTTACTCATATGGAAATGAACCAAATGAAATCCCTACCTCATATTACATATACCTGCACCGATATACATCCACACAGATATACTCTCCAGGTAAGAAGAAGAGTAAAAAGGCAGAGATACAAAGGAGCCCACACCCAAAATATTTAGAGTTAAGGGAAAAAATGGGAGTTGGTGCCTTTTAAGCAAATATGTCAAAATATTAAAATCTGTTAATGCAAGGTAGTGTATATTATTAGCATTTGTGGTTATTATCTGTTCTTTTCTAGACACATGAAATATTTTATTTAAAAAAATTGATGTCGGGAGATTGTTTAATGATAGGCACATAATGAAATAAAAACAATAAAAATTAAGTTCACAAAATCTTACAGATGTGTTAAAATGCTTACAAAATCATACACTAACATTAAGAGAAATGCAGGCTGCCAATATATAGAAAAGGTTAAAGTTATATACATACATATATACTCTTAGAAAGAAATATGCCAAAATGTTCAGTGGCTGGTTAATTTGGGGTGGTGGAATTATAGTTGATTACTGTAGTTTTAATTTTTTCACACTTTAATACTTTTTATATATGCCAATCTCTCCTACAGTGAGTGTTCATTACTTGTATAACAAGAAAGGAAAACACTTAAAGCCCAATGTCTGCATGGAAAATGGACTTGGAATATACATGTCAAAATGTTAAGAGGCTCTCCTTTAGCATCTGAAATTTCAGATGATGCTTCTTTTTCCATACTTAAAAAAAAAATTGTTCTATAAAGCCCAGAAATTTGGGGAGCAATTTTCAAAGGCAGGAAGAAATAAAGTAAATAAATCTTAAAATGGAGACTTTAAGACAAGGCAGCTACCAAGGTCACTTCAGACTTTAAATAGTGAGACCACTTAACCTAAAAGGTTGAGCTTCATGCTGAGGTCTCAACAGCATTAACACCCTACTTTTTCTACTGCTTGCCATTAAAAACTACCTCACAAGAGATCAGCAGCCTGTGGAAAGCCAAACATGACATCTAAGAAACCAACCAGCAAATACATAAAACCCATGGGATCTTTTGAGGCTGGCCAGGACCATGCATCTCAAGTACTCAGTACACAGCAGGAAATCAATGCTAACTTCCTTCACCCTTACCAGTTTCACCCAACTCACAGCTTCATGGGTTTTTTGATCATTTTAAAATCAGGTAGCCATTCCCAGAACTGTTAAATATCTTTGATATTTCCCCTCAAAGCATCTTTTCCTCATTTGGGGAGATGAGGTAAGAGGTGAAGGTGGGGAATTAGAGAGAACGCTGACGAGGGGCTGAGATTTCTTAACATGTTATAAACAGCCCTGGTTCTTTTCACTTTTGTGATCTCTCATTAATTCATTCAAATATTCACTGAGTCCCTATGTATCAGGCTCATGCTGAGCCCAAGGAATACAACATTTAGCAAAAATATGGGGGTTGATTTAGTAGCGGAGTTCAACACATCGAATCATATCAATAAATGTAAAATTACAATCATGGGAAGTGCTACTAAAGAAGTCATTAACTAGGTCACTTAATGTTTCAGGATAAAATTCCTAAATTAACAGATTAATGAAGCTTCAAGAATTGTACTCCCTCCAAATAACACACTGATGCACTGGCCACTGTTAATCAGCATTTATCCTCCTTCAGAGTCCCCTCTTGAGCCTTTACTAAAGGCACTAATTTCTCTTGCCCTGGAAAGTCCTGATTGCTCTTCAGTTTCACTAACTGTAATGCAGTTTGCAATCTACTGGCTACCTCTAGGTCAATTACTAAAACCCAGAAACCTATGACTGTGCGTATCTTTCCAATAAACTACCATGAAACCAAATGGCACCGTCATTTAAGCCAGAATTGTAATACATGAGTACTGGCCAGGGTTTGAAGAAAACACATGCAAAGTCAAATCACTGCCAAATGTATTATCAGCAGGTAGTTTATTTCAGAGTTTTATTAAGCATTAGCCATACTCAACATCATCATGCTCTACCACAAATGGAAAAACACGTAACACGTGGCATTATAGGGAGGCCTGGGAAGCAGTTTGATTTGGCAGTGGCAACAGGCACACCTAAAGGGGAATTTGGCTGCAGAATGGCAGGGGAAGAGGCATAAGGACCAAGGGGATGGAGAGATGGATGGAAAGTAGGAAATCCAAGAAGTGAACAGAAATAAAGAACTATTACTAAAAAATAATCAACAAAAACAAACAAAAAAACCACCCACAAAAACTAGATTATAGGAAACTCAGAAGCTAAGAAAACTTGGCCAGAAAAGAAGAGCTAGAGAAAAGAAAAAGAACTGAAGGTTATGATTCAGAAAAAGAAGCTTATGATGCTCCTCACCCCCAAAGTATCAGTCGGGTACCAATCCAATACCAATGTGGTACAGGCACATCAGGTACAAAAGAAGCCTCCCAATTCTATTCCTTGCCCAGTCTAGGGCTGCAACACTGACTGCAGAGAAGAGCTAAGCACCTGATCCAGCAAGAAAGGTACAGAATGAGAACAACAGGTATATTCAAAAGGACACGGAATACAGCATGATGAAAAAGTGATGGGGCTGCATACACCAGTAAAGTACAGATGAGAGTCCTGTAAACTGCCTCTTCTAATAGGAAAGATGGTCAGGACCAAGCATGGACATTCTGTATAGACAACCAGAAAATGACTACAGAGTTGACGAGAATATTTGTTACATTTTAAACCTACTGGTAAAGAGATATTTAAGATATATCTTAAATAAGATATTTATTAAGATCTTTATTTTACACACAGCTTCCCCAAAAAGCCTAGTAGTGGCATTTCAACCTGAACTACTAAAAATGTACAAACATGCTGCATAAGATACCT
Organism: Delphinus delphis; assembly: GCF_949987515.2. Taxonomy (NCBI): domain Eukaryota; kingdom Metazoa; phylum Chordata; class Mammalia; order Artiodactyla; family Delphinidae; genus Delphinus; species Delphinus delphis. The sequence continues at coordinate 45,588,495 of NC_082698.1, forward strand.
GCGTGACAATATTTAGTCTCTTCTTAACAATCCTAAATCGTGGGCTTTGTATAATCTTGCAATTTTTGAAATCTTTTTTTTATTACTTTGTATCTAACAATCTCAGGAGATAGCCTACTTTACTAATTCTCTTTTCACAGATTAATTAACACTGATACTGAGAAAGTTAGCCGCCCTATGAGAAATACAGACCAGCTTAACTAAGCTTCCTCTCCATCCTCTGTTATCAATCTCCCCTACAGTCACTGGGCTCCAGCCACACTTGCTTCCTTTTTATTCTGGAATTACACTATTATGGAAGATTGTTATTTTCTCTAAGGAGGGGCTCTGTCTAATTTACCTATGTATTCCTAGAACCTAGCACCTAGAAATTCGATAAATACATAGACAAAATAGCACTTGGGTTAAAGCTCAATAATCTTTTAGCAATAATCTATGGCATAGGTTCAGCCATCATAACAAAACGTTACTTGAGAATATTCCAAGTAGACACACACATGCCTTTAATGTAACTTATCAGGACATAATGGATACAATCAATAACCTGATGGTGTCCAGAGGATCAGACCAGGTGTATGGCTTTCCTTACAGAGCATGCTCATAACAAAACTTGTTGGAGTGCCATGTAATTCAGCAGTCTACACCAAAACTAAAAATCAATGAAAACACTGGAATATGAAGAAGTTTTATCGTTAGGTTTTTTTCAAAGGCTTGAAAAAAAATAAACTTTACTAATAAAAAGGGGGGACATCAATCACCAAGAACTACTACTTCACCAAAATTTTAGAGAACCTAATAATGGGTCACTTAGTATCACAGTGACCCTTGCTCCTTCTAACAGTATTATTTTTTTATAAGTCTGATGTAACTAAGTAACTCACGTTCTCAATGAACTGGGTATTAGACAGCATAAGGAAGTCATTGAAGACATTATGTAGTCGACAATCTGTGGCTTTAGTTTCCCGAATTAGTCCATCCACTTGTTTCTTGATTTCATGGGTCCTAGAGATAGTCTGTTGTGAGAATTCCTGCAGAAACTGTAGTAACTATTTAAAAAACAAACATACAGTAGTATCAATATTATATGCACCTATTCTGCGTGTCAAAACAGAAAAGAACCCATTTCCTTTCGCCTGTGTGTGTGCGCCCGTGTGCTGGAATGTAAAAGGGATGCTGCTTTTGACAGTACAAAGACCAAGTAGCATCAAAAAACATTAAGAAAGCTCATCAGAACAGTGTCAATGAGTCAATGGATATTTGCTATATCGTTTCTGGAGGAATTTAAAAGTCCTTTTTCGTTGTCATTCTTCAGGGATCAGAGACAAAGGGAAAAATAACAAACCACTACTCTTACCCAAAAATCCTATTCAAATGGAACTTTGGAATCACAGTTCTGAGCTTATTGGGCACCCGGCCTAAAGAGTTCCACTCAAGGATATCCATATACTGGTTTGTCTACCGCTCCACTCAGTCCAGGTCCCAACATGGAATAGCCTAACTAGTACCATGTAAGCCTGCGAGGGGGCGGAAGCCGATCCCCGCTCAGGGTGGAGTTGGGCGCCTGGCTAGAAAACCCAAACAAGGAAGGGCCGCAGTCCAAGTGGGAGCACTGAGAGGGCTAAGATCAACCAGCCCGCCTCCGCCCAAGTGCCTGGGGACTACCACCCGGGAGTTTTCGAGGACGAGAAGGGGCGTTATTGAGTCAATGAGAGGCAACAGGATCGACTGGGTGGAGGGGGACTGGGGGCTCCCGGAGTCCCGCTCGCAGGCCGCGCATCACGCCAGAAGGCCCGCCCTCCCCTCCGGTCCCTGGGGCCCGCCTCTCACGCCGGCGTCGGCTGCCAGCGACCAGCTCTGGCTGCTCCTGCGGATCTCCTCCACCGACCAGGGCCGCTCCCACACGGGCTCGGACACCGGAGGCCGCTCCTGGTCGGGGGTGGTCCCGTTCATCTGCAGCGGGAAGGACGAGAAGAGGGGCTGAGCTCCGGGAAGGCGGCGGTCAGGGCCAAACCCGAACCCGAACCCCCGCCCTCACCATCCTGGCTGTGCAGTTCGGTGGGCTCAGGGAGCCGCAGGACCGCACCCGCTAAGCCCCGAAAGTCTCCGGAAGCTAGCGGTGCGGGGCCTGGCACGTGACCGGCCTCACGTGACCAGAGAGCAGGTGACCTGCGCCTCATGTGACCGGATGCGGGGCGCTGCGGAAGGACGCCGGGCAGCTCTCTGAGGTACGCGAGTTAGAAGAGCCCTGCAGTCCCATGGGTGGACTTACGGATTATCATACTAAGTGAAGTAAGTCAGAAGGCAAATATCATATGATATCACATATTTGGAATCTAAAATATGACACAAATGAACTGTGAAACAGACTAACAGATACAGAGAACAGACTTGTGGTTGCCAAGGGGAAGGGAGGGTGGAGGAGGGATGGATTGGGAGTTTGGGGTTAGCAGATGCAAACTATTACATACAGAATGGATGAATAAGGTCCTACTGTATAGTACAGTATATTCAATATCCTGTGGTAAGTCATAATGGAAAAGAATATGAGAAAAAGTTTATATATGTATAATTGAGTCACTTTGCTATACAGAAGAAATTAAAACAACGTTGTAAATCAACTATACTTCAATAAAATAAATTTAAAAAAAATATTTCACTAAAAAAAAAGAGAGCAAGGGTGAAGACGCCAGGGAGCGCTGAAGGGGTGGGTCGGCCGGGTCGCGCTTCAGCTGGAGGGCGCAGGAGGAGGCGCGTGGTTAGCTCCGGAAGCACGCAGGCAGCCAGGTGTGTTTAGAGAGAGGAGCCAAAAGGAGGTGTGGGAGAACAAGCCGAGGGGCTTTAAACAACCGGCGATGTGGAGGGAGGAAGAGCTCGCCGCCACTCCTCTTCCTTGCTGAGTCTCCTCTGCCTGTCTGGGGGTCAGCCCAGATTTTCTGGAGATTGATGTATCTGGCTGTCATCGTACTTTAACGACATGCTCGGTTTCAGGTCACTGTGTAGGGCCTCCTTAAACATCCTTTACTCCCTCTGCATTGCTCTCAGACTCAAGTCCAAACTTCTCATATGACAGGCAAAAACCATTTATAATCTGATCCCTGCATGTGAATCCATCCTCAACATTCCCAGCTTCCCATGAGCGCTCAGTGATCTACCTATTCCACCTCACACTTCTTTGAAGGCCCCTCAGCAGAGTTCTTCTTCTTCCACACCAACTTGCTTTTTAAAATGAAGATTCCAATTTAGGCTAGTTAGGCTATTAGTTAGGCTAGTTAGGCACTAGTTAGGCTATCCCATGGACTGAGTGGAGCGGTAGACAAACCAGTATATGGATATCCTTGAGTGGGACTCTTTAAGCCGGGTGCCCAATAAGCTCAGAACTGTGATTCCAAAGTTCCATTTGAATAGGATTTTTGGGTAAGGGTAGTGGTTTGTTATTTTTACCTTTGTATTAGATACCCTTTGTATGCTGTATAATACCCTTTCCATTCCTGTGTGCCCAAGTTATTTAATCCCTGTGAGTTTTCCTCAGTGAAAGGAAGTTACATGTCTTGCAGGGATGTGGTGTTAAATGTGATAATATTTGTAAAATAGCACGGTGCCTGTCATACTGTGAGCATTGAACATAGATCCTACCACTTCCCCTATGCCCTTTGTTTATCAAACTCTTGGACTTTGTTTTGTTTTTGCTTCTGTCTCTTTACTGAAGACTTCCCTGGTTATCCCAAGGATAGTTTTAAGTGCCCCCCCCCTCGGTTATTTTCTACATGCTTGTACAAATATTCATCATAGAGTATCACATTATAGTTTATTTATAATGTCTCCTCTTTAATAAAAATACCTAACATTTATGAAGTGCTCAGCATTTACCACTTTATACATGTTAATTCATTTAATTCTCACAATGACTTTGTGAGGCGGGTAGTCTTATGCTCATTTTATAGTTGAGGAAACTGAGGCACAGGGAGGATAAGTAACTTACTCAGGGTTAGACAGCCAGTAAAGGAGCAGAGCCAGGAACCCACACCATTAGCCATTATGTTACTCTATAGCTAGTAGTTTCTTGAAGGAACTTCAGTTTTAAATTGCAGTCTACCAACCTCCTGGCCATTCCCATACATTCATTTAAAATATTTTTAAATAAAACCACTTAAGAACTTGGTTGGTAAAATTGAGGTGAGCCAGTTACCAAACTTACATCTTATATAACATCATCATGGTCAACTTCAGTGACCATGTGGATGACCCTGGCCTCAATGTGCCTTAATAACCTTAATCTACATTCCAATTCTCAAAGTCCGTGGATTACCCACACCCTGGACCTTAGCAGCTGAAACATTCTGACTTTTAAATCTGGACTGCAATAGAGCAGCCTCTTAAACTTCCAAGTCTCTCTCTTATTCCCTGGTCTGTTCTCACCTAACCCAAGCCTCAGTCTCTCAGTGCCCCTCCTCCCCATTTCGCCGTCTTAGCTTCATTTCCTAGCTTGTCCTGCCTGCAGCCCATGATATTAGCTTTTAACTTCTCTTGACAGCCCTTTAATATCCCCACCTTATGTTTCTGACACGTGGTCTCTGCTAACTCCTAGCTTTGAATCAGTCCAACTATGCCCTTTCTCCTTTCCTACACCTAGGTTACTCAAGGAAATCACTGCGATTTCATATTCTGCAAACTTAGCTGGCCCCTCAGCACTGACTGGCAGTCCTTTTACTTATACTTTCTCTATGTACTTATCCTTGATTAGATCCCTTCCATAACTTTACCATGTGGTTCAAAGTATCCGTCCTATTTGCCTCTGCCAGAGAAAACGGACTTCTCACCTCAACTTAAAATGTTTCTATGTCTACACCTTCTGTATCTCATACAGTTCTTTCTTTGCACACAACATAATTTGACTGGCAAACTCAAACAAACCAGAATTTGGGGGAAAGATATTGCAAAGCTCACAGAACTTAAGGAAAGCAAGCAGGCACTGGTCTTGGGAAGAGCATAAAGCAGAGGAACCTAGGGCAGTCTCCTCTGAGCCCCTGCCACTAGAAGGAGTCAGTTCCAGTCACTTCTCTTCTTGGTTTTCTCCTCTGAATTTCACATTCCTGAGGTAAACAGAATCTCATTAGCTTCCCTTGGGTCGTATTCCCACTCCCCTAATTGGCTTTTCTACCAAGACCACATAGAATGGACAGAAATGGTCCCCAAACAAAAAGTTGGGACTGTTACCAAAAGCAGGAAGAAGGGATGCTAGGCAAACAAAAACAGCAGGCTACATGCTGCCTCCGCTCCTTTCTTTCAGTCTCTGGAAGAGTCATCCCCCCTTTCGCCAAAGGCCAGTGACCACTATGTTCTTGATTGAGCCTTTCCTGCTTCTCCTGGAATGGTGCTGTTTTGAACTCCCCTTCCTGTGTGTTCAATCTTACTCTCTTTACTAGTATTCCTTCAAATGTTTTTGAGTCATGCTTTGTATTGAATTTGTTCATGTTAAAGAGATCTTGCACTGCAATAACCATGCCTGAGAATTCAGATAAATCTACCTGTCATACTGGTCATTCTCTTGCTATACTTACATGATTAAAACTGTCAACCAGTGAAAATCCTAGAGGACTTTCCTGCCATGGTATTTGTGAAGTCAACTGTATCAGGGGAGATCCCAGGCCTAGAGCCTTAATCTGAGCTTCTCTGAGCTTAATCTTAGTTTCTGTGCCCAGGTGTCTGCCAGGGATCTTGTTAAAAAGCAGATTCTAAATAAATAGGTCTGAGATGAGGCCTGAGACACTGCATTTCTGACAAGCTCCCAGGTGATGCCCAGGCTCCTGAAATTAAAGAATGTAGGGATAAAGAGCCAGGCTGTGTTCCCTGGTGAGCAGTGCAGCTGCATGGTGCCAACCTTGACAGCCAGTGTGTCTCTTTGTCATATGGAAAATGACTAAGAAAGAGCTGTCATAGTGGAGAGAGGCCAGGACTTGCTTCTGGAGGCCCCCACGGAGGCAGGGAACTGGGCCCCACAAATTATGTAGTGGATCCTTGCCGGGAGCGGGGTGTATTGGGGCCAAACTCCTTGGGTGGTAATGGAAGAAAAGTGCTTAGGCTTAGAAACTGAAGTAGCCCTCTCTTGGACTGTTGGCTTTAGGGAGGCTCAGACTCATCAGGACTCCCCACAGTTTCCTTGCAACATCCTGGGCTAATGGACCACAGGGGAGAAGATGAGGGTCTGCCCAGACATTGTCCCAGGCACCTAGCCAACGCTAGCTCAGGGAACCAAGCATTAATGATGATTATACACCAGCTACTTCCAGATTCTACTCAATCAAGTAACCAATCAACCACTGCATTAGGAACTTCAAAGGAGAGAAATAGAAAGATAGAAGGAACCAGTGGTACAATACGATTGGCAATACTATAGGAATTCAATATTGTAAATTCCAAATGGATCCTGCAGATTATAACTTACTACTGGGGTTTCAGAGTATGGAGAAAGTTCTGAGGGCCATGGGGGTCAGAGAGGAAGAGAGGAAACACACTGGACTTTGCAGTGTGGAATTTGGAGAACCGGAAAGAATTGTTGTTTTTTTACTTCTACAACAACATCATTATAGAAGAGCTCTAATTAAATATTTCCACGTTGCCAAATGGAAAGATTCATAAGCAGTTGGTTTGAAATAAGGGAGAAATTTAAAATAGCAAAATGCATAAGCCTGAGACTAATCAGTGACATGAAGAGTTGTTCTGGCTGTTTTTCCAACTTCTCATTGCCAAAGAGGAGAAGGTTCCTCCTTTTCTCGATGTTACACATTAGAGCTCAGAAAGTGGATAGCTCAAGGGAGGTCACAAAAAAGCTTTAATAGTTTAGAAGCTGTAGGGTTCATTGTGTCCCTGAAACCTTACCTGAAGTATAATTTTTCCAGCGCACTTACATAAAAGACGACTTCCCAGCACACACGCGCGCGTACACACACACACAAACACACAGCTTCACTTAGCGGGGTGCTGGTAACCTTCTTATTCAAGAGTGGGTGCTACCATCCTTAGTCCACAGCTGGATATAGCAGCCCCGTTTCCTTCCTTAAGATTCCAGCATCTGGGGTGTACTGTGGGGTAGAAGGGAGGGAGAAGAGAGGTCATAAATCCTGTTGTGCAAGGGTTGGTAAACCACTTGTGCCTACTCAGCCCGTTCCCTGAATGCCTAGATAGCCTAGGTTAGCAAATCTGCCATTTGTGCAAAGGCAGGCACATCCAGAGGAAAAAAAAAAACTAATCAAACTCATTCAACAAATAATACACAAATATTTCTTAGAAAGTAAAATCAGACTTTACAAAGAAGACTAAAGACCTTGCATCTACCCCACCCCAACTCTCCCCACAAGCCAACACATAACACTCCACTCTTCATCTCATCTCATCCACTCAGAGGAGATCTTAACTCTGAGTCTGATGTTTAAGCCTTCAGAGCTTTTTCTAGGTGTTTATGTACATGTGTCTGTCTGTTTGTCTATCTACACACACAGTATTTAGTTATGTGCTTTTACATGTATAAACTAATTCTGTACCTTTCATTCTGTGTATTTTTAAATATTCACAATATGCCTGTCCATATTATCACAAATGAATCTAAATTATTCTTTTTAACGACTGCAAAGTATTCTGCAGTATGAACATGCTATGGCTTATTTAGTTGTTCTCCCAATTACGGGAAACATTTAGGTTCTTTCCAATATCTCATTGTTGTAAGCCATGCTGCTAGAATATCCTTGACTATACTTCCTTGCACCTGTATGCAAATGTTTTGGTTTTAATAGAGATGATAAATTGTTCTCCAGATTGTGCCAGTAATACACTCCCAATGGTGGGCTATGAGGGGAACTGCTTGCCCAACTTCCTAACTAACACGTGCTGTTACCAAAATTAAAAGTATTTGCCAATCTGGGCAGTAAAGATGGCATCTCAATGCCATATATTTGTATTTCCTTGATAACTGGTGAGATTGAACATCTTTTCTTAAGCTTATTGGCAATTTTAATTTTCCTCGAATGGTGTTTTCACATGAATCTCCCATTTTTTATTCACTTAAATCTTTTTTCCTATTATAGTCAATCATTTGTTTGGATTTAACCGTATTACCTTACTTTGTGTGTTCTATTTCCTGTGGTCTCTTTGTTTCTTTTTTCTCCTCATTCCTGATACCTGTTGGGTTGATTGAATTTTCTTTGTTGCATTTCTTTTCCTCTGTTGGTGTGAAATTTATACATTCCATTGCTTTTTTTCTAATGGTTACTCTTAATTTTTTATACCCACACATAAAGTTATACTTGCCTAACAAAATCTAAAGGTAATCAGTATGTATATACTCTTCCTAAACAGGAGAAGACATTTTCACTTCCTTCTGCTGTTTCCCTTCTCCCCAACTCCCCTGTTCATATCATCCAGAGTTCTAATTCTAAATTGTTTTAAACATGTTTGGCAATTAATACTAATTTAGTCTTAAACTATAGGATTGACTGAATTGTGCAAGATTACTTGACTAAGATTACTTTTTTTCATACTGCTTTTCCCTCTGTATTCCTTCAACCTTTTTTGTATGTAGGCGTACATCTTAAGTAGTTCTTTCAGTGGGAATCTGTTGGTGCTAAACGTTCTTAAATGCTGAATACTTAAAATATGCCTTCGTTTCGCCTGTGCTTTAAAGTGATACTGTAGCTGAGTGTAGAATTCTAAAATGACAGTTATTTTCCAACAGCTCATTGAGGATATCATCTCATTGTCTTCTTGGTGTGTTGCTAATGAAATTTACAATGAAAATCTGATCCTTATTTCTTTAAAGCTAAACTATCTTTCTGCTATGGTAACTTTTTGCATTTTTTTCTTTATTTTGATGTTCTGAAATTTCTTAGCTTTCTTCACTTCTGGGGAATGCTTAGCCATTGATTAAATACTACCTCCTCCTTTCTCTCTATATTCTCCCTCTGGAATTCCTAAATGAAAGGTAAAATGTCCTTATCCATTCTTTATGTCTCTAAACTTTCTCATCTTCTTTTTTTCTTTGTTCTATTCTGTAAGACCCCGTAAACTTAATCCCCAGCTTGCTAATTCACACAGTGTGTCTGTTCTGTTACTCAGACTATCTTTTGAGGTTTTTCTTTTCAACAATTTGGGCTTTAATTTTCAAGATTTCTAACTGGTTCTTTTTCATAATTCTTTGGTATTATTTTGCTTTATGTTGTTGAATATACTAAATGAATTTGTTTTAATTGATCTATTGATCACATATAAGATCTTCCATTTGCTACTTTTTAGATAGTTTGTTATCTATCTTCCATGGCAGTGGCATTCCTCGGACACTAGCACTTCTTGACTGTACACTAATTTTCTGGTTTAGAATTCTCCCACCTGATTCAGGATTCAGCAGAATTCCTATGTGGGTGTAAACTTAGGTTACCTGGGGGCTTGGCTTCTCCCATGGTTTCATATCAATTTCTTTCTTTGGGGGGGCCACATTGTTTGTTTCTGTACTCTCAAGCAATCCCACTTCATGATTTCAAGCCCAGACATGAAGTCAACAATTTATTTCTTATATCTGTTGTATCATTTATAAGGATACAGCATGGAGGGGAGTAACTTTCAGACTGTTTTAATTGCATAATCTTAAATCCCTAAATTACACTTTTTAAAAAATCTCAGCAAAAGTTTTGTTCTTTACTTAGGAGAGTAGAAAATGTCAGACACAGGCTCGAAGTAGGTTTGTGTGCGTGTGTGCACTCATACACATGCTATGACATTTGAACTTGTTTTTACAGTGTATTGCAATAATGTTTTAGTGTCAGTGCCCTAAAGAGTTCAGTTTAACTTAAATATATGTCAGCCTGGAATCTCCTGTTTAAAAAAAAAAGGAGGGTTAATATCTGTAGGGAGGACCTTGAAAGAGTAGCTAACAAATAATTCTAAATCTCATGATAATCTTCTGTTTTTTTGTTTTTATAAATTTATTTGTGTTTATTTTTGGCTCTATTGGGTCTTCGTTGCTGTGTGCGGGCTTTCTCTAGTTGTGGTGAGCGGGGGGCTACTCTTCGTTGCAGTGCACAGACTTCTCGTTGTCGTGGCTTCTCTTGTTGCAGAGCACGGGCTCTAGGCAAGTGGGCTTCAGTAGTTGTGGCACGTGGGCTCAGTAGTTGCAGCTCGTGGGCTCTAGAGCGCAGGCTCAGTAGTTGTGGAGCACAGGCTTAGTTGCTCTGCAGCTTGTGGGATATTCCTGGGCCAGGGATCGAACCCGTGTCCCCTGCATTGGCAGCCAGATTCTTAACCACTGTGCCACCAGGGAAGGCGATTCTGCTTGTTTTTTGATATGCATATTGTTGCTCAGTCCAACCTAAAATAAAATTCACAGAGCTGGTTCAGATATCTCCCTCCTAGTCTCTCATTACAATCTGCAACAAGAATGGGGACTTTCTCCTCTGAGGCTTGGGTTTAACACTTAAACCACCAGGCAGGTGCCAGTGGGAAATATCCTCTCGGCCTTGGCTATAAATCTTGAGTCCTCTGGCAAAAGGCCACAGGATGATAACATGATGCTTCGAAAAGAGATGCACTTCCTTTGTAACTGGGACTGACTCTGCAGTTTTCTTCAATGAAATTTTTCTTTATTGAATGTAAGAAATAGAGGTCATTTTATGAAAGTCTGTGCTTCTAAGGTTTGGAAAGGAGTCTTTTAAAAAAATTGTTTGAAGTATAATCGACATATCACATTATATTAGTTTCAAGTGTACAACATAATGATTTGATATTCATGTATATTGCAAAATGGATCGCCACAGCAGGTCAGCTTAGCATCCATTACCACACATAGTTACAAATTTTTTCCTTGTGATGAGAACTTTTAAGATTACTCTCTTGGCAACCTTCAAATATAAAATAAGTATTATTAATTATAGTCACCATGCTGTACATTACATCCCCATGACTTATTTATTTTATAACTGGAAGTCTGTACCTTTTGACCTCCTTCACCCATTTCTCACATCCCGCACCCGCCGCCTGTGGCAACCACCAATCTCTTCTCTGTATGTCCGAGTTCATTTTGAGGAGGAGTGTTGTTTGCTTGCTTGGTTTTGTCTTTGATTTTATATTCCACATTTAATTGACAGCATATGATATATGTCTTCCTGGAGAGGAAGCTTTATAAACTATTCTGACCCTAGGGAGATAAAAACATCTGTGTTTCTTTTTTTGTTGTCTCTTGCTTCCTTTTATCTCTTTCTTGATCTGTGAATACTATGCCACCTTTATCTTCTTTTTCTTGTCTTCTCCTTTGCCATCCGGGCCCAAGTTCTCATCTCTTTGGCCTTTGCTTCTTCTCATTTACTGACCATATGTGAACCAGAAAAATAATTATAAAAATGATTTGTTGTTTTAGCTAATATAAATGTATTACCCCTGTGTTCATTGCCAAGCCAGTGAGTAAGAATTTTTACCATTCCTTCACTGAAAAAAAAAACCCCAAAAAACAAAAACACTCTGCCAAAACTAACAGAATTATTATTGTTTTTTGGGGGGGGGATTATAATATACCTACAGAAAAGAGCACCTATTGTAGCTATACAGCTCAGCTAATTTTCACAAATGGAACAAAGTCATATAACCGGTACTTAGATCAAGAAACAGAACATTACAAACACCCCAGGAGCCCCATTTCTGTCCCCATCCAGCTCTACCCAGGCTTCTAATAGCATAGATTAATTCTAGCTATTTTTGTGCTTTATATCAGTGGAATGAAATGTCCTAGTTTCAATTCCCTTAGGAGCTGACCTTGCAACAAGGACTTTAGAGCAGGTAGTTTATTGGGGAGGTAGAGTGAACACTGGGCAGGGAGTGAGGAAACAGAGAATGGAAGGCAGCAGCCAATAAAGGATGTATTAAGAATCAAGCTATCGCAGTGAGTGACTGGAGCCTTCTCCTGTAGGGAGTCTTTGGAAGGCACCGCAAAACACACTACTCAGAATTCTCTCTCTCTGGGGGGGGAGGAGAGAGCTGGTATATTCATATAGCCAATTATTATTTGTCCCTCTAATGCCTTTTCCTGCCCCAGCATCCCACCTAACAGCTCACATTGCATTCGGTTGTTGTGTCTCTTTAGGCTCCTTTAATCTGGGATGGTTCCTTAGTCTTGTTATTTTTTTAATTTTCCTTTCATGAACTTGATACTTTTGGGAAGTACTGGCCAGTCATTTTGTAGAATGTCCCCATTCTACAAAATTTAGGTTTGTCTGCATTACTCCACATTTTAAGGTAAAGAAACTGAGGCACAGAGAGGGTAAATAACTTGCTCAAGGTCACACAGCTCACAAATAATAGAGCCAGTACTTGAATCTAGACCATCTGGCTCCAGGGTGCTGGTTCTTAACAACTAAGCAATGGTGAATTCTTAGACCGTTTAACTGAACTATTTTATGTTGCAAAGTGATAATACCGTTCTTATCTAGAAAAAAGTTATCATTTTTGCATATATTAGAAAATAAATATCGATAAAGCAATGAGTATTTAAGAACCGCAACAGTGCACAATTGTGTACTAAGTACTCAGAGTACAGAGTAATCATGAGCTTAGCACTGGACTGCAGTAAACCACCATCTAATAAATGACTGTGTGATCTAAATTCACAATATAGTGTGATTCGTGATGCTACAAAATTTGTTTTAGAATTAATGCTTAATATATCCTAATAACTCACTATTTTAATAAAAATACAACATGCTTTGTGTAAAAATAAAAACTACATGCAAAAATTTCACTTATGAAGAGAACAAATTTTTTGTGCCTCAGTTTTCTCATCTGTAAAAAGGACAATAATCCCTATTTCACAGGGTTGTGTACGATTAACGAGATAATACATGCAGAGCACTTAGAAATGCTTGGCACATAGAAAACACTCAAGAAGAATGTGTGTCCTTAACATAATAAAGGTCATGCATGAAAAACCCACAGCTAAAATCATACTCAATGATGAAACACTGAAAGCTTTCCCCCAAGATCAGGAACAAGACAAGCATGTCCACTCTTGCCACTTCTGTTCATCATAGTAATAGAAGTTCTAGACAGAGTAATTAGGCAAAAAAAAGAAATAAAAGGCATCCAAAATGTAAAGGAAGATGTAAAACTGTCTCTGCAGATGACATGATCTTATATATAGTGATGGGGTTCTGGATACACTACCCCAGAATGTGGCACTGTGGCATATGGAAGCTGAAGGATTTTGAGAAAACAGCAGAAGCAAGGTCACTCAGACTTTTACCCCCTTGCCCTTCTCCCCTGAAACAGATCATAAAACTCTCAAATTTGCCCTTCCTGTACCTGGAGAAAAGAGTATCTTAATCTCTGAAGACCAAAGGATGCCAAGAAGAATCCTAACAGAGAGACCTTGTTAAGTTTCCTCCAGTTTACTACAATTACCTCATATGCCTTAAACTATCCTTTTCCTCCATGACTGTCCACTCTTGAGTAAACCTGGTATAAATATACTCAAGTCTAACTGTTTCTTTGGGTATTTATTTCCTTATAAAGTCTCCTGTATCACATAAAACTTATACTAAATGAATTTATATATGCTTTTCTCCTGTTAATCTGTTTTTGTTAGTTTGGTTTTTTTTTTTGCGATACGTGGGCCTCTTACTGTTGTGGCCTCTCCCGTTGCACAGGCTCCGGACACGCAGGCTCAGCGGCCATGGCTCACGGGCCCAGCCGCTCCACGGCATGTGGGAATCTTCCCGGACCGGGGCACGAACCCGTGTCCCCTGCATCGGCAGGCGGACTCTCAACCACTGCGCCACCAGGGAAGCCCCCTAGTGTCTACTTTTTAAAACATGTTCACCAGTACCTGATTCCTATTTTTGCTAAGTGTCCCCCATCTGACAGAGCAATAGATATCAAGTGGACCAAATGTATGCTAGTATTCCTTTTATCCCTTCCAAGTTTTTTTTTTTAATTTTGAAAAGTATCAAATATATATCGTCTAGATTCACTAGTTGTTAATATTTTGCCACAGTTACTTTGTGTCTCTGTCTCTATTTTTCAGAAGCAATTTGATGCAGGTATCATGTCACTTTATCCCCAAATACTTCCATTTAGGGACTTCCCTGGTGGTGCAGTAGTTAAGAATCGCCTGCCAATCAGTGGACACGGGTTTGATCCCTGGCCCAGGAAGATCCCACGTGCCGCAGAGCAACTAAGCCCGTGGGCCACAACTACTGAGCCTGCACTCTAGAGCCCGAGAGCCACAACAACTAAAGCCCTCGTGCCTAGAGCCCATGCTCTGCAACAAGAGAAGCCACCACAATGAGAAGCCTGCGTGCAGCAGCAGACCCAATGCAGCCAAAATTAATAAATAAATAAATTTACCAAAAAAACAAACAAACTTCCATTTATATCATCTCCCAAGAGCAAGAATATTCTGCTACATAACAATAATTATCACACTCAGGAAATTTAATATTGATATAGTACTATTACTTAACATTGTCCATATTCAAAATTGCCCAGTTGTCCCAATAACATTCTTTTAGTGATTTTTCCCTAATCTTGGATACAATCAAGGATCACACATTGCATTTATGTGTCTTGATTCCTGATAGTAATTTGCTTGGCTTCCAACTTGAGAACTGAACCATATATATTGCCCGATGACAACTGCATCTCATATTCACTACAATTCCCCTTTTCCATGTGAGTCTCTGTGATCAGTCCTGACCCTGCATCTTCAAGCCAGACCCGTCACCCTTTTTTGTACTTCACCACATTCCCACTCATAGCCAATCAAAGAAAGCCCCAAATTGCCCAGGATCCTCTTTAGCTGTTCCTTGGGACTTTGCTCACTTCATGCCCAGCCTGCTCCAGTTCCACAATTGCGTCAGCTACCAATCATGAGCTGTATCTCTGAATTGGGGACCAGTTTTAAGGCCCTTAATCTTGGTATGATACTTGGTTTCCTTGTTTTTGGCCACTGGCAAAAGACTTTGACTCAGATTCCCTGCTGTGATTTTCCCCTCATTTTGTCATTCCAAATACTAAGTTAAACCATATTAAGTTGAAACTGATATTTTTGTAGGTCAAAGACAAGTATTTCATATGGTTCAACATAAAAAAATTACCCTTGAGTAACTCAAACACCTAGGGACCCAAAAGCTGGCGCAGGCCTACTTGGCCAGCACTGCAGCAAGGCTGATTCCCAACTTAGTATACAATCTGTTTCAACTTTGCTTGCCCAAATATCTGATTATTTTATTATACTCTCTTTTTACCTCTGGTAAGTCCCTTGTTCTTTTTTCAGAATTATTTGAGCTACTGTTGATTGTTTCTTTTCCCAAATGAACATTAGAATCACTTAGTGCCAAAAATATCCTGTAGATATTTTAAAAATAGATTTATAGATCAACTTAGGAAGAATTGACATCTTCATGATTTTGAATGTTCCTATACAAGAACAGAACATGCCTTTCCATTTATTCAAGTTGTCTTTTTAGTCCTTGGTAGAATTAATTCTTAATAAAAACTTTATTGAGATATAATTCAAATACCATAGAATTCACCATTTTAAACTCTACAGTTCACTGGTTTTTAGCATATTCAGTGTTGTCCAACTATCACCACAATCAATTTCAGAAATATTTAGATTTTTAGAACCTCCAAGACAAACCCCATACCCCTTAGTTATCATTCCTCTGTCCTCCATTCTCCCACCCCCTAGCAACCACTAACCTATTTTCTGTCTCTATAATTTTGCTTATTTTAGATATTTTATATAAACGGAATCATATAATATATGGTCTTTTGTGACTGCCTTCTTTCAATGAGTATGTTTTGAAGGTTCAGCCTCATTACATGGTTCAGTAATCCATTCCTTTTTATTGCCTGATTATATTTTATTGAATGTATATGCCACATCTTTTCCATTCAACAGTTGATGGACATTGGAGTTGTTTCTGCTTTTTGACTCTTGAGAATAATGCTGCTATGAACATTTGTGTAGAAGTATTTGTCTGAGTACCTATTTTCAATTCTTTTGGGTATGTACCTAGGAGTAGAATTGCTGAGTCATATAACAATTCTATATTTAACATTTGAGGAACTGCTAAACTATTTTCCAAAGCAGCTACACCATTTTACTTTCAAACTAGCAATGTATGAGGGTTCCAGTTTTTCCACATTCTTATCAACACATGTTATTGTCTATCTTTTTGATTTAGCCATCCTAGTATCTCATTGTGGTTTTGATTTGCATTTAATGTTGACTATTGACTGTTGATGTTGAGCGTATTTTCATGTGTTTTTTGGCCAGTTGCATGTCTTCTTTGAAATGTTGGTTTAAGTTATTTGCTCATTTTTAATTGTTATTTGAATTTTTACTGCTCAGTTGTTGGAGTTCTTCATATATCCTGGATACAAGTCCCTTAACAGATAGATAATTTGCAAATATTTTCTCCTATTCTACAGGCTTTTTTTTTTTTTTTTTTTTTTTTGGCCATGCCCTTCAGCATGTGCGATCTTAGTTCCCCAACCAGGGATCGGTCCCACGCAGAGTCTTAACCACTGGACCAGCAGGGAAGTCCCACCATGGGCTGTCTTTTCACTTTCTTGATGGTATCATTTGAAACACAAAATTTTTAATTTTTTTTTTTTTTTTTTTTTTTTTTGCGATACGTGGGCCTCTCACTGTTGCGGCCTCTCCCGTTGCAGAGCACAGGCTCCGGACGCGCAGGCTCAGCGGCCATGGCTCACGGGCCCAGCCGCTCCGCGGCATGTGGGATCTTCCCGGACCGGGGCACAAACCCGTGTCCCCTGCATCGGCAGGCGGACTCTCAACCAGTGCACCACCAGGGAAGCCCCCAAAATTTTTAATTTTGATGAAGTCCTATTTGGCTATTTTTTCTTTTGCCTCTTATGCTCTCAGTGTCATATCTAAGAGGCTTTGCCAAAACCAAGGCCACAGAAATTTACTCCTATGGTTTCTTCCAAGAGTTTTATAGTTTTACTTCTTACATTTAGACCTGTGATCCATTTTGGGTTAATTTTTGTGTATGGTGTGATGTAGGTTTTTATTTCTTTCCTTTGCATATGACTATCCAGTTGTCCCATTATTCCTTATTGAAAAGACTATTATTTCCCTATTGAATTGTCTTGGCACCCTTGTGGAAAATCAGTTGACGATAAATCCAAGAGTCTATTTCTGGATTCTCAATTATTTTCCATTGATCTATACAACAATCCTTATGCCAGTAGCACACTGTCTTGATTACCTTAGCTTTGTAATAAGTTTCAAAATATGTCGTCTTTTGGACTGGCTTTTTTCACTTAGCATAATGTTTTCATAGTTCATCCATGTTTAACGTGTATCAACACTTAATGCTTTTTATTGCTGAATGATATTTCATTGTATGGATATACCACATTTTGTTTATCTATTCATGGACATATGGGCTGTTTCCACCTTTTGGCTATTGTGAGTAATGCTGCTATAAACATTCAGGTACAAGTATGTATTTGGTACCTGTTTGTAATTCTCTTGGACATGTACCTAGGAGTGGAATTGCTAGGTTAAATGATAACTATGTTTAGATTTTTAAGGAATAACCTAAACATCCTCATCTTTGGTAATTCTTGCTATTATCTGTCTTTTTGATTATTGCTGTCTTAGTGGGTGTGAAATGGTATCTCAGAGACTTTGATTTCCCTAATGAAAATGATGTTGAGCATCTTTTCAAGTGCTTATTGACCATTAAGAAGACACTTTTTAGGGCTTCCCTGGTGGCGCAGTGGTTGAGAGTCTGCCTGCCGATGCAGGCGACATGGGTTCGTGCCCCGGTCCGGGAAGATCCCACATGCCGCGGAGCAGCTGGGCCCGTGAGCCATGGCCGCTGAGCCTGCGCGTCCAGAGACTGTGCTCCGCAACGGGAGAGGCCACAGCAGTGAGAGGCCGGCGTACTGCAAAAAAATTAGAAAAAAAAACCCAAAAAACAGAAGACACTTTTTAAAACTTTTTATTTTGACATAGTTTCACATTTACAGAAAAGTTATAGAATAGCTCAGAAAGGTTATGATAACCCTTCACCCAGATTCACCCCAGCTATTAATATTTCATCCCATTTGTGTCATCATTTCTTCTCTCTGTCTCTGTCTCTTTCTACACACACACACACACACACACACTTTTTTTTAGTAATCTGAGAGTAATTTGCATATCATGCTCCTTTATCCATGAATGCTTATGTGAATTTTCTGAGAACAAGGACCTTTTTATTAAATATAACCTCAGTACATTTATCAAAATCAGGAAACTTAACATTGACAAAATAATGTTACCTAATCCACAGTCCATATTTGAAATTTAGCAATTGTCCCAGTATTCCAGATTCAAGTCCAGGATCAAAGATTTCATTTTGTTGTCATATTTCTTTAGTTGCCTTTAATTTGAAACAGCTTCTCACCCTTTCTTCAATTTTTCATGGCCTTGGTATTTTTGAAGACTATGGGCCAGTTATTTTGTAGAATACGTTTGTCTGATGTTTCCTTGTGATTAGCTTATGTTATGCATTTTTGGCAGGAACTCCAAAATGTCCTAGGGCATGGTAGTAGGAAGCTCATTTTTACCCCATCATTGGCAGTTAACTTTGGTTACTTGGTTAGAGTGGTATCCCTTAGTCTGCATTGAAAATTACTGTTTTTCCCTTTTGTAATTAATAAGCAATTTTGAGATGGTATAATATTCTGTCTTTAATTACACTTCCATTCACTGGTTTCAGCATCCTGTGTCTTTTTTAAAAATCAGTTGTGAGGTAAAATTTACATACAATAAAAATTTACCTATTTTAAATGTCTAATTGGATGAGTTTTGACAAACGTGTGGAGTCATGCAGCCACCAGCATAATACAAATTTACAACATTTCCATTACTCCAAAGAGGCCGAAAGAGAGCCCTTCTTAATTATGTGGGACAACAGACATAAACCTAGACATATCCTATTTTAATCTTAAGGAACTTTGAATTTCTTCTGAACCAGGCCTGGTCTTCAGGATAATTGTCTTGGTAGGAACTTGAAACAGAAGCCAGTGTTGAGGGCCAAAGCAGAACAATGACCCCTTTGTTCAAGGTGGCACCCGCCTCTTCCCTGACTCAATGGGTGGGAGGCCTCCAGGCAACAGGACTTATTTTCAGAGCACCAAAACCCATCTGGAAATGTTGCCAAAAGTATCCCTCTGCACACTCAGAGTTCTGCTTGTCCTCAATGCAGGGCTCTTGCAGGCCCAATGGCCTCTCATAGGGCACGGGGCACTTTTAGATATGCGGCCTCACTACTCCGGGAGCCCAGGAGGCAGAGCAGCTTGTGCTGCACCCCACTGTTCTCACCATGTGCCACACTGTGGGGATGTTTCAAGACCTCGCTGGTTCTCCCTGGGCCCCATGAGAAGTGAGCACAGCTCTCCTTTCCCACTCTAGGACCCTCCCACTTATCTGGGGCCTCTGCTGCCTATGCCCTTTCCTCTGCTGCCCACCGTAGGTGGAGTAATGAGTAGGACACAGAAGTCCCATTCAAGGACCCATATCTAGGGCTTCCCTGGTGGTGCAGTGGTTAAGAATCTGCCTGCCAGTGCAGGGGACATGGGTTTGAGCCCTGGTCCGGGAAGATCCCACATGCTGGGGAGCAACTAAGCCCATGCGCCACAACTACTGAGCCTGCGTGCCACAACTTCTGAAGCCCGCAAGCCTAGAGCCAGCTCTCCACAACAAGAGAAGCTACAGCAATGAGAAGCCCGCGCACTGCACCGCAACGAAGTGTAGCCCCCACTCACCGCAACTAGAGAAAGCCCACATGCAGCAACAAAGATCCAACGCGGCCAAAAATAAATAAAATAATTTATTTTTTAAAAAGATGATAAAATTTTTAAAAAGTAATATATGCATGAGATTAGAAAAATTCAGATGGTACAGAAAGTATAAAATGAAAAGTAAAGCTCCATCCCTCACTGTTCCAACGCTTCACCTCAAAAGTAACAGCTGTTGATATTCATTCATTTAAAAATACTTGTTGGGCACCTACTATGTGCTGAGCACTGTTCTGGGTGCTGGGAAACACTGGTGAGCAAGATATGTCAAGTCTCTGCCTCATGGTGCTTGCACTTTTGTGGACAAGGGAGGTGATAAGCTAATACGTAAAAGAGTATCAGGTAGTGGTAAATGCCGTGAATAAAAAGCAGCATGGAAGAAAAGAGAGTGTTGAGAGTAGAGGATTATTCTGAGCTATGACCTGCAGTGAAGGAATGAACCTAGGAGTACCTGGGGGAAGATCATTCTAGAGAGGGAGAGCACAAGTACAAAATTCAGATGTGAGGGGTTTCTTGGTTTGAGGAATAGCAAGAAGGGCAAAGTGGCCAGATCAGAGTAATCAGGGGGACAAGTGGTAGGAGCTAAGACTGGAGAGCAAGCTGAGGGCCAGGTCAAACAGAACAAGATAAGTACTTGGGACACCACTCTGCGTGTAATGGAGAGCCATTGGAGGGCTGGATCAAAGAAGTGACTGACTGATCATATATATCTTAAATGTCCATTCTGGTGCTATGTGCACAATAATCAGCTAATGATGAGAGTGGAAGCACAGAGGTCAGTTTTGAGGCTATTACCATAGCTCAGGTCAAAGATTATGAAGACTTGGCTTAGGCTGTGAGAAGAGGTTGGATTTGCGATACATTCTGAAAATAGAGTGAGCAGAGATTACCTGTGAATTGGATGTGGAAGGTAAAGAACAAAAGGAGGCTAGAATGGGCTGAAGTACTTTGGCCTGCACAACTGAGTGGCCCCATTTCCTGAAACAGGGGACACTGCGGGGGCAGGGGGGTTATCTTGGAGATACTTCCAGAAATGTTCTTATGTGTATATTAGCACATTAAATCCTTATCTTTTAAAAGTATGCAAATAGGATCCAATTATACACAGTGTTACAGTTATCTGTTGCTGTGTAACAAACTACTCCAAAAGTTAGTGGTTTAAAATGACAGTTTGTTATTATCGCTCCCAATTCTTTGGGTTAACTGAGCTCAGCTGAGGGGTTCCCTCTTGAGAGGGTGGTCATTCACGCAGCTACAATCAGATAGCAGTGGAGGTCAGCCCAGATGATCTGGGCTGGACATGCAGACTCAGTACCCCGGGAACTCAGTAACTAAGTTGACAGAAGGGAATGTTGGCATATGATCTCTTCATGAGGCTTGGGCTTCTCATGGGATGGCTAGTGGGTTCTGAGAAAGAGCATCTCAAGAGTGAACATTTTAACAGACCAAGGCAGAAGCTGCCCAGTTTCTTATGACCCAGCCTTGGAAGTCCAAGACTGTTCCAGCTGTCAGATTCCACTGACTAAGCAAGTTGCTTAACCGGCCCAGATTCAATGGGAGGGGGAAAAAGACTTTACTCTTGATGGTGCGGAGACAAGATTACTTTGCAGAAGGACGGATATAGTTATGGCTATAATTTGCCACACACAGTGTTTTGCATCTTGCTTTTCACTCTTAAAAGTATACTTGGGGGCTTCCCTGGTGGCACAGTGGTTGAGAGTCTGCCTGCCGATGCGGGGGACACAGGTTCGTGCCCCAGTCCGGGAGGATCCCACATGCCGTGGAGCGTCTGGACCCGTGAGCCACGGCTGCTGAGCCTGCACGTCCGGAGCCTGTGCTCCACGGCGGGAGAGGCCACAGCAGTGAGAGGCCCGCGTAGCACAAAAAAAAAAAAAAGTATACTTGGAGTTCTTTTTATATCAGTGATAAATAACTACCTCATTTTTTAAAACAGCTGTGTAGTAGTCTTTTGTAATAATTATGAAAGATTATTTAACTAGTTCTCTATAGATGAGTATTTAGATTCTCTCTCTCTTTCTAATAGAAACAGTGCTACAATTATTACTTTAGTTCTTATATTTTGGACATACTTCTGACAATATATCCAAAGGTAAATGTATGCACTTTTAAGGTTGTATGGTTATTGCCTGTGGTGTCATTACAAATAATAGTAGTATCAGAAAATATCAGAAATCAAAGATATTTCAGGCCAGTATTTCTGACATGTGCTCCTTGGGCCTCCTGCATCAGAATCAAGTGAGGTGTCTAGCTAAAAATGCAGATTCCTGGGCCCCAGACCTATGAGATTAGACTCTCCAGGGTTGGGTCCTAGGAATATGTATTTTTAGAGATTCCTTAAGTGATTCTTATGTGCTTTAAAGTTTTAGAACAATGATTTCGTCCAAACTCCTCATTTTATAAGTGGGAAAACTGAAAGCAGATTGATAGCTGCTTGGTACTTTCCTTATATTTCTGTTATATCCCTTAACAAAAAATCTACTCTTCACAAAACTGAGTTACCCAAGAGAGGCCATATATTAACCATCTCAATAATCCCAGGAAGTAGTGCCATGCTTGGTTTGCGATCAGAGCTTAGTCAATATTTGCTAGATGTCAAAATCAATTGGCCACATATGTAGGGGTTATTTCTGAACTCTCAATTCGATTTCATTGACCTATATGTCTATCCTTATGCTACTACCACACTGTCTTGATTACTGTGGCTTTATCTTGACAGACTCTCTCCCTGACCAAACTTCAGTCAGCTACCTCTGAGCTCTCTTCTTGACTAGCCTCCAGTCGTGACTTATGAGAACTTGAGACTCTCAGCACAAACAATTTTGTCCAGTCCCACACCAAGACACTTGAACAAACACTAGCATAGTTTCTGATAAGTCTGCATGCCTGGAATGGTGACCCTGGCCCCCTTAAGTTCCTCCCTGACAAAGCTCAATGCTGCCAAAAGAATTACTGTTTGTTCCAGGCACTACCTGATCACAGGCTCCTGACCTGCCTTTTCTTAGAGCATTTACTTTAGAAAACTAAAGTAAATTGTGAATCCTTTCTCTGTCTCTCTGAGATGTATCTTCTGTAACCCAGGAATTTATTTCTCAAGGACCTGGGAGCTATCCCTTTGAAATGTAATCGAGAAGAATGGGGTCTCCATCTCCCAATCTCTGTGGGAGGGTAGGAGCCTAACTTCTGTGAGCATCGGTTGGTGCAAGAGTTTACCCACAGAGGCTCTGGCCTTCCCAGTGGCTGCTGAGCAGATGGTTGTTGCAGCCATAAGTTAACTCTCGAATTAACTCCAATAGGTGTGGACTTTGACCAGTGAGCAAGGAAATGGGAGGAAACTAGCAGATATGTTGCTCACCTCTTCCATGCCTCTTCTACTCAAAACTTCCAAGACAAAAAACTTTCATACAGATTCTTTTTTTTTCTTTTTTTTTTTAATTTTATTTTTTTGGCTGCATCACGCGGCTTGTGGGATCTTAGTTCCCCAACCAGGGGTTGAACCCAGGCCCTCAGCCATGACAGCACAGAGTCCTAACCACTGGACTGCCAGGGAATTCCCCATACAGATTCTGAAGATGTCCCACAAGACAGAGAAATCAGCTTCATTATGGCAAAGCTGTGGCCAGCTCATTACCTCACTCCCTCCTTCCCTGCCCCACTTTCATTTCCCCTCATTCTTGGTTCCCTAGAATTGTATTCCCAGCAAAATGTTAACATGAACGTTTTTTCTCTACTTTCTAAAGAACCCAGGCAGACAGAGCCTTAGATATTATCTAGGAGTGAGGTCACAAACTCAAAACCTCCTAAGGGGGATTTAACCCACCGACATTTTATTTAGCCTGGATGGTATTTTAAATCAACTGCATCTTGGCCATTATTTAACAATCGGGAGACTTCACATAAAACCTGGATTTCCTACTTGTCTGGTATAACTGAGGTCTTAAAACAGCTGGTGTGTAGTTCTGCTGGCCCTTTGGACATGGGTTACTAACACTCCCTGGGCCAGTACGAAGCCCACCATCCCTGTTGTCTTCCCAAACTGGGCTGGGTGTCAGCAGTCACTTATCATCACACTCGCCCAGTTCCCTCTTGCTTGTTACACATATGTCTCTGTCAGAACTGAGATAAAGCAAAACAGACTGGAAGTGATAACACATTTCATGAGAAACAGAGAAGGTAAATTTACTCAAAGTGAAGGCTCTTCTTACCTTGTGTTTAATATCTAAACACCACACCCACTTCACTTGGATACATTGCCTGATTTGCCCCTGAAACATTTGAGCTTGCCGCTCCTAGAGAGGGCTCTCCCTCAGTTGCCAAAGAGGAATCTCAGACCTGGGGAAGGTGATCAATTTGCCCAAAGTCACATACTGGATTAGCTGTACGCTCCTTTACTCCTTTGCCTCCGTGGCAAATGTTAGCTAACCATGTCTGAGAGACACTTATTTTCCTAGTGAATGCCTATAAAGAAAGGTGTTTGAAAAATAAAAACAAAAACATGTGGGTTGTTAACCCTGGCCTAAATTGTTAGGCTGATTAGCATCTATTGGAATTTCCTGATGCCAAAGGTCACAGGAGGCTCAAACTCATTGTCAAGAGAGGAGGAAGGGAAAGGAGGAGGGCAGTGGACACGCCTGGCCCGAAAACCCCATCCAGGTGGCAGCTGCCATCCTGGTGCTCTGGTTCAGTGGTGCTTAGTTCTTTTTGCTTGAATCCAGCTGCTGCAGGCCCTTCAGGCAGGTGTGTGAGGGATGTAACATCTGTCCATAAAAGGATGTAACGTCTGTCCATAAAAGGAGGACAGTTATATGTGGAATCTAAAAAAAATGATGCAAATGAACTTATTTACAAAACAGAAATAGACTCACAGACATAGAAAACAAACTTATGGTTACCAAAGGGGAAAGGGGAGAGGGATAAATTAGGAGTTTGGGACTAACATACACACACTACTATGTATAAAATAGGTAAACAACAAGGACCTACTGTATGGCACATGGAACTATACTCAATATCTTATAATAACGTATAATGGAAAAGAATCTGAAAAAGAAATCAGATTCTTTTCAGAATCACTTTGCTGTACACCTGAAGCTAACACAACATTGTAAATTATATTTCAATTTTAAAAAATGGTTTAAAAAATAATTTTTTTTAAAAAGGAGCACAGGCTTTGAGTCAGCAGGCCTGGGTACAAATCCAGCCTCCTCTCACCACCTGAAAACCCCAGATAGATTTCTCCATCCCTCTAAACCTCAACTGTGCCACTAGTGAAATTGGAGTGAGAGTGCCTGTTTTGTAGTGTTGCAGTGAAGACTCAATGAGGGAATGCATGTAAGCAGTTATAAGAGGGCTGATGTATTGGCTACTGCTCTGCTCCTACCTCTTAGCCCTCAATCCTCAGGTGGTTCTGGAAGACTCTGCTCATAGCAAGACTGTGAGAGTTGCTGGCTGACTTTCTTCTCTGATTCTGGGGGCCACATTTACTTTGCAGGTGCTCTATGATGAGAGAGCATCAGGGCTGGCAATGCAGATGGGCATCAGTTCAGGGGTCCTGGGGGATCATTGGCCACTGCCCTGAGACTCCTGAGTGCCTCCACTCACCATACTGAGTATCCCGACCCCTCCACACCTCACCAGACACAGAAATAGAAGAGGTAACACCTGGCAGAGCAGGGTCCCCCAGACACATTGCTGGCAACTGTACTGGTTGGTCAGTGGTTAGTCATGCTGGTTGCTCAACGTTTTGCTTACCATCCTGAAATAAGGAACAAACTATCTGTCCACAGAGTCTTATTGTCATCGTCTTATCTTCAAAAGAAGGCAAGCATCAGCTTGACAAAGGGTGCAGTCTTTGCACAGCCCCCATCAAGGTCAGGGAGGCAGTTGTTCCTGGGTTCTTCGCACAGTCATTCTAAGCTGTAAATACATAATCATTGACCAAATAGCCTTTAATCCACTTGACAAACGAGACTTCTGAGCCTCCTTGAGGATGCCTGGGTCTCCCCTTTCTCTGGAACAAAACCTGGTTTTGCTTCTCAGGTTCTCAGTGGTTAATCCCAGACATGTTTGCTTAGGTCCATCTCTGTGTCAGTGTTTCATTTGTTTCTGTTATTTTCACACCCCTCTAGGTAAGCATTCCAATTGCCTTACAGAAAAAAAAAAAAAAAAAAAAAAAGATTATTTACCAGCAATTTTCCTGGTGCCCTGGCTTGTCAGCTTCGAGCACATTCTTTCAACACTTACCCAGGGTAGATGTGGCTGATGGCATTTACAGTGAACCTGGATGGCTCAGGAAACCCACACCTGTGACATTCTTGCTGTTCTACTGGTGGCTTCACAGTGTCACTGTAGCTTTCCTTGGAACTACAGAATCTCTGTCCCACTGCCACCCTTGCCCAGTGTTAGGGGTTCACCCTACAGCATCTCTGATATTGTAAAAGACCCTGTGCTGCATCTTTCGGCATACAGCAGTGAATTCATCTTATTGTATTGAAATAAATGGAAATATTAATTTGGCATAAATTAATACATGGACTACCATTGGCCTCCATCTTTCTGGTTTCTGGAGAGTAAAAACTCTATCACAAGGTCTGACATAGTCTGAGCCCCTAAATCCAGAAACTAGTTCAGCTCTGGACTGAACGCATGAACCCAAAACATTGCCTGCGTTCACTTGAGTTCATTTTTCTAACACTTCTGACAGTATCCTGGCTAATGCAGAAACTGGTCCTGCCGTGGGGTATCAGACTCTAAAGTGAAAAACTGACAGGGGGCTGGGTGGGCCTTCAGGGGAGGATGGCTCTTTGGTGAGGATCACGCTTTCCCTGGCTGGGAACTCGGCAATTCTCGCGTGCTGGATACTTTTCCATCTGCCCCTTCAAGCCTGCCTGTCACCAGGGAGGCTGGAGGAAGTCCCTGGGAAGGCATGTGTCTGTTGGGGGTGTGGAATATAGATGGCAAGTGTGGTACAGAAAAGGGACCTGGAGGGAGAGGAGAAGGAATAGGAGAAGGTGCAGGTCAATGTGTAGGGGTGAGTGCAGCAGTTCTCACATCTGTTGGCTGTGAGATAAGAGGTGAGATTATCTTCTGGGTGTGAAGGAGGCACAGGTGGGTGGGAGGTTTAAGAGAAGTGCAGACAGTTTGGAAAGGCTCTGGAGAAGGATTGGAGGGGTGACAGATGGGAGACAAGTAATCAGCTTGAAGACTGGTGAGTGGGGGCCCCCCTGATCCTGGGCAGCCCACCCTGCAGCAGCCTCAACAGAGGGCTGTATGATTCTATGCACGCTGAGCAGCCCGTGGGGCAGATCTGGGGTTTGGGCCTTGTAAGGCTGATCCCCAGGTGGGGCTAGGGTGGGCACAGTGGAAGGTGGGGTGCTGAGGACCTCACTCTGGCTGACATCTCATTGGAGTCCATCCTCCTTTGTATCGCAAACTGCAGTCAGATGAGGTCACACCTCTTACCACAGTAGCCCAAATTCCCAGAAAAAGCAACTTAGAAGACACAAGACTGTGGCTGAGACTGAGCGGGAAATGTGCCTTGATCATTCTTATCTGGCTCTATAGGCTCCATGAGAAATTATCTACAGGAACAATGTCTATTATGGAGACTCTATTTCAAAGCCTGGTTTCCCAAGGCCATCTTAAAACAGCCTATCAGGTTTTAGGTGGTGATAGAGGATGGCATATTCTCTCCCATTACCACCTGCTCAATCAAATGTCAGCAGGACTGAGCTTCTGCTGGCAAAGCAATATTTCCCACTTCAAAGATGGCTCATCCCAAGAGATTAAAAATTAGACCAATAGCTGTCCACCAGGAAGTCCTGAACATTCTTTGCTATGATTATAGCAAGAAAAGCCTAGTTTATAGGGTGTTTTATATTTATTCCTTGCCATCTGTCAATTCCCTTAGTCTTCACGATCACCCTGGGAGATAAGCAGGCTGGTCCTATTATTCCTATGCTTCAGATAGACCTGAGGTGACCCACTTTCATTCTTCATCTGTCCTTTGCTCTGCCGCCTGAGACTCTAGCCATCTCCCTCTGACATTGAACTCTGCAATTCACTAGCTAGTCACTGGACTCCCCCAGTCTCAGTCCTTGTCCATAAAGTCAAAGCACACAATCCTTGGAGGGTCCCTCTAGTTCTGCTCATTACAACAGTTTCTGTTTAACAGATATAATACAGTTTGTTACAATGAAACATTTTTAAAGGCTCACTTGTAAAATTGACTGGGATACCCATAAAGAGCCAGCAGTGGTTGCTTTTTTTTTTCTTTTTGCAACATCTCTCTCCCATTCCAGGCAGGAATCTATGTTAATTTAGTTAAAAGGCCAGCCATCTATCAATTTCTTATTTATTTATTTTTGGCTGTGTTGGATCTTTGTTGCTGCATGCGGGCTTTCGTTGCGGCAAGCGGGGGCTACTCTTTGTTGCAGTGTGCGGGCTTCTCATTGCAGTGGTTTCTCTTGTTGCAGAGCACGGGCTCTAGGCACACGGGCTTCAGCAGCTGTGGCTCGCAGGCTCTAGAGCGTAGTCTCAGCAGTTGTGGCGCACGGGCACGTGGGATCTTCCCAGACCAGGGCTCGAACCTGTGTCCCCTGCATTGGCAGGCTGATTCCTAACCACTGAACCATCAGGGAAGTCCCCAGCCATTTATCAGTTTGGCAAACATGAATCCCCCTGGGTTAAGTTAAAGAAACTTGTATCTCTGAAAATAAGATAATCCTGGATCAAGACTTAAAATGTTTGCTGTACAGTCAGAAGACATTAAACAGGCACTCAGCCAATATTTATCAAACAAATACATCAAAACTCTTGCATGTGCCAATACTTTACCCACCTTTTCTCAAAGGCCTATCTGTGAAATTACAGAAAAGAACCAAACTATAGGGAAGTAAGGTTTTTACCTCACAGAAAAGGTGTTTACCCAGCACATATAATGAGATTTCACTATGAGATATCTCATAAAATGTGAAGTTGAGGCTACCTCTGAGAGGAAATTAGCAAGTAAAAGCCTATGTGTACAGAGATTACCCACCTATAGAAGGTAGCTGCTTCCATCTCTTCTCTTCTCCAGAATCACCAGCTACAGACCACATGATGGGATGGGTGAGTTCCCAGTAAAAGTGTGGCTTCATGCTGTGGCTCGTGGAAGCATCCCCAGCTTAAGGCATATGGGACATTACAGAGAGAGAACTGGGCGGGGCATCACTGACACTTCCCAGAGTAGAGAAGGCGTTGGCCACCAGATTCCCAGGGGAGAAGGATGAGGCAAGCTGCTGTTGCTTGGTGGCACCAGCATTTATTAAAAACTATGACATGTGTCTGTTGGCCGCTTGTATGTCTTCTTTGGAAAAATGTCTGCTCAGATCCTCTGCCCATTTTTAAATCAGATTGTTTGGTTTTTTGTAATTGAGTTGCTTAAGAGCTTTATATATTTTGGACATTAACCATTATAGGATGTATTGTTTGCAACTATCTTCTCCCATTCAGTAGGTTGCCTTTTTGTTTTGTTGATGGTTTCCTTTGCTGTGCAAAAGCTTCCAAAGAAGACATACCGATGCCTACAGCCACATGAAAAGAGGCTCAACTAATCATCAGGGAAATGCAAATCAAAACCACAATGAGAAATCACCTTACACCTGTCGGAATGGCTATCATCATAAAGGCAACATATAAGAAGCATCGATGAGGATGTGGAGAAAAGGAAACCCTTGTGCACTGTTGATGGAAATGTAAATTGGTGCAGTGACTATGGAAAAGAGTGTGGAGGTTCCCCCAAAAATTAAAAATAGAACTACCATACAATCCCATAATTCCACTTCTGAGTATTTACCTGAATAAAATGAAAACATTAACTCAAAAGGATATATATACCTCTCTGTTCATTGCTGCATTATTTACAATAGCCAAGATATGGAAGCAACCTAAGTGTCCATTGATAGATGAATGGATAAAAAAGATGTGGTATATGATGGAATATTACTCAGCCATGAAAAAGAATGAAATCTTGCCATTTGCAACAACATGGATGGATCTAGAGGGTATTACGCTAAGTGAAATAAGTCAGAGAAAGACCAGTACCATATTATTTCACTTATATGTGGAATATATGAAAAAGCAAAACAAATGAACAAAGGAAAAGAAAACAGACTCATAGATACAGAGAAATGACCAGTGGTTACCAGAGGGGAGGGAGGTGGGGGCTTGGATGAAACAGGTGAAAGGGATTAAGAATTACAAACTTTCAGTTATAAAATAAATCAAAGGGATGTAATATACAACATAAGGAATATGGTCAATAAAACTGTAATAACTGTATGGAGACAGATGGTTACTAGACTTATTGTAGTGATTGTTTTGTAATGTATTTAAATGTCGAATTACTATGTTGTACACCTGAAACTAACATAATATTGTACATTAACTATACTTCCGTAATAAAAAAGATGACATCACCCTTTATCTGGCACTGGGTTGAACACTTTAGACACATTGCTCATTATTTTTTCAGGCCAGTCCTTTGAGGTGGAGATCATCATACCTACTTAATAAATGAGGAAAATAAGGATCAGAGATGTTAAGAAATTTGCCCCATGTTTTGGAGGCAGAACTTGGATTAGAACCTACTTCTGTCTTAGCCTCTACACTAAATCTCCTTGCTCTGATTCTGCACTCACCCAGCTCCCCAGGCTGCATTTTCTAAAGGAAGAGACTGTGGCCAACAGATGCAGTGATATACAGGAGAGAGTGAGGTTGGGAGCCAGCAGATCTGAGTTCCATTCCAGGTACTCCCATTTACAAGCTGTGGGATAGTGAGAGGGCCTTCTGTCCTCATCTGCAGAGTAGGGATACTTAGAGACCTCACAGGGAACCCCTCTGACTGGACCACTGGAGTGTTGCCGCAGGGCAGCCTCCCCACATGTGTAGTTCCTTTTCCCTTTTGCGCTTCCCAGTATGATAAAGGACCTTGTTAGGTCAGCATTCGTATATGGGCTTCTTGGGAGTTTGGTACAAGCCTGTGTGTTCACAGATCAGAACATGCAATGGGTTTGTCCAGAGACCCAACTTTCTCTGCAGAGCTTCACAGCCTAGAACACTGCAACCCCAGCAGGACATAACTCTCCATAAAGACCTGTCTGCCAAGCAAGCCAGCTTCCCCGACAGTGTCTTCACATTGTCCTTTTTAACTACAGCAATATTAAATATGCTGGCACAACACTCCTTGCCTTGAAAGTCCATTTCAAAGGAGAGTAATGAAATATTTTCTCTCTGGATAGTTGGAGCCTGGGATGGCATGGCAAATGCCCCCAGAGGCCAGTAGTTACTTGGGTGGAGAAAGAGGCTGACACACATTCCTGGGGCAAGGTGGAGAGCAGGCATGCCCTTCGCCAAGTATTTATGACGGCAGGGTGGACAGGCAGAACATGGAGCAGAAGCTTTGCACACTGTTGGGGACAAACTAATCTGTATGTGGTTATTCTGTGACAGGCTGTGAGCTCTGT
Organism: Delphinus delphis; assembly: GCF_949987515.2. Lineage (NCBI taxonomy): Eukaryota > Metazoa > Chordata > Mammalia > Artiodactyla > Delphinidae > Delphinus > Delphinus delphis. The sequence continues at coordinate 45,619,868 of NC_082698.1, forward strand.
TGAGACCCAAGGATCGGTCCAAACAATGAACAAAGTCTCTAATGAGTAAAAGGCTTATCAGTAAACAGTCTTGTAATAAAAACTCTCACCCCCTATTTGCATAGCACTTTACGGTTTCTACACCCCCTTCCACATACATCGTTTAATTTAAATCTCATGGCAGGCCTGGTGGCTGTTATCACCGTTCTCGGTTTATACAACAGCAGCAGCACAGCTGTGGCTCCATTTATAGAGGACATGCTGGGTGTCAGGAATTGCGAAAGCACTTTTTTGTTATTCAATCCCTCAGCACGTATTGTTGAGCCCTACTCTGTGGGGGGCACTTTTCTGAGTGTTGGGAATAAAGCCATGAACAAAAGAGTTAAAGTGCCAGCTGTAAAGGAGCTGATATTCTTTCTGGGGGAGGCAGACAAGACAAACAGGTAACTATGTCTTAGGTGGGGCAATGATCAGTGCCTCGCAGAGAAATAAAGCAGGGAAGGTGGGGAGGAGGGGAGCGTGAGGACAGGCCTATGGGTGAGATGGTCTGTAGTCACTCAGGGAAGGACCTCCTAAGAAGGTGACATCTGGGCAAAGATCTGGAGGTGTCTGGGGGTTAGCAAGGAGAGTGAGGCCAGCAGGATGGAGCCTGGGAGTGGCCTGTAGGGAAGACAAGGCCAGAGGGGCGAGGGGCAAGGGTCATGGAGGAGCTGACAGGCCCTGAAGGACTCCAGCCTGGGCTCTGAGCAGGATGAGAAGCCGCTGCAGGAGTGACCTGATCTGACTTTACTTTTAGTACTTTTTTTGTTTGTTTTTTTGTGGTACGTGGGCCTCTCACTGCTGTGGCCTCTCCTATTGCGGAGCACAGGCTCCGGACATGCAGGCTCAGTGGCCATGGCTCACAGGCCCAGCCGCTCCGCGGCATGTGGGATCTTCCCGGACCGGGGCACGAACCCGTGTCCCCTGCATCGGTGGGCAGACTCTCAACCACTGCGCTACCAGGGAAGCCCTCACTGTTTTAATGGTTGAGTAATATTCTATTGTATATATGTGCCACATCTTCTTTACCAGGTGTGATTCTATCCTGCATGGCTGCTCAGTGCCAGGCACTGGGTCAGTCATTGGGAGGAACATGGACAGGAATAAGTTATGGTCACTAACTTGGTCACAAAGTTCTTAGTTGCAAACAACAAACCTGCTGTAGTCTGTGGGAGCAGGAAAGGAATTTATTAAAGATGTCAGGCAGCTCATAGGCTTTGTGGAAGGCCAGAGACATAGGCTTGGTTGCCATGAGGCCAGATAGACTCCCCAAACCTCACTGCTCCAGCAAGACCTCACTGCCTCTGGTCATAGTCACTGCCGCTCATGCCACTGACACTGCACACTGGACTCTGGACACCCTCGCCCTAGGAGCAGCATCCACTCCCGCCATCGTTGCTGGGGGACTCTGTGTGATGGCAGTTTCCAGGCATCCTCTGTAAGGAGGTCCTGCTCCATGTGTCTGATTGTGGAACTGAGGTCACACATCTGTGACAAGGATGCTAGGACAGCAAGTCATAGATGCTACTTTGGTGTAATGGGACTCACATCGTGTGAAATTCTTCAAACTCTGTGTTTCAAAAGAAACCGAGGGGCCACGAACCATGATGAATGTGCCCCTGACTTCCAGGAACTCAGAGGCGGCAGCGGGCAGTTTAAACATATGAGGTGAAAGCAGAAGTGTACAGCACTTCTATGGCATCGCTGGTGAGAGGGGAGGCAACCCCTCAAGGGAGCAGGAGAGTTACCCCAAAGACTTATTTTAGGGGAGGTAGGGGATGGCACTGGAAAGGATCACCGTGGCCAGCTCTGAAGAGCTTTGAGAGCCAATTGGTTAAGAGGCCTGAGCGTCTGTGTGTAGAGGCAAACACAGGGTGAAATTTTAGGCACCGTGGCAAGCTGTAGGGGGAACATTTGGGGATAAGATGGTGTTATGGGTTGAACTGTGTTACCCTCAAATTCATATGTTGAAATCCTAAGCCCCAGTACCTCAGAAAGTGACTGTATTAGAGGTAGGGGCTTTAAAGAGGTAATTAAAGTAAAATGAGGTCATCATTAGGCTGGGCTCTAATCCATTGTGACTGGTGTCCTCATAAGAAGAGGAGATTAGGACATAGATATGCCTAGAGGGGAGACCACATGAAGACACAGGGAGAAGACAGCCATCTACAAGCCAAAGAGAGAGGCTTCAGAAGAAACCAATCCTGCCAATGCCTTGATCTCAGACTTATAGCCTCCAGAATTGTGAGAAAATAAATTTCTGTTGTTTAAGCAACCCAGTCTAAAGTATTTTGTTATGGCAGCCTGGGCAAACTAATAAAATGGTAAGTCCCTCAAATGTACCAGGAGGTACATTTGAAGCTTCTACCTTCAGATAATCTAGCAGAGGAACAAGATCTATACAAGTTACTAAAATAAACTGGGGAAAAAGCAAAATGTGAGTGAAAAGTCATAGAGCAATAATGTTGGTGTCCTTGGGGCTTCCAAGGACAGGAGAGTCATTTACAGGATGATAAGAATAAGAGTATATGTTTGGTAATTAGATGTTTACCATGACATATAAACGGGGTCACTTAAATAAAATTTATCTCTGGTAATAACTCTTCTCTGGGAAGAATCCTCAATTTAATACTACCTAGGTGGTTAGTGGGGCAGTAGTTTCTCTTGAACCTGCAAGGTGTCTATTGCCTTTAGCTCAGAAAAATCCTCATGCAAAAGTGGCACATTTGGGGGAGGCTTGTCCTGAACCCCTACACTGGCTTATATCAATGTAACATCCTCTAGAATCACTCATGTTGTAGCATGTCTTAGAATTTCCTTCCTTTTTAGGGATGAATAATGTTCACTATATATACAGTGAACATTATTCAGCCTTAAAAAGTAAAAAAAAAAATTATATTAAATTATATATATTATATATCTCGCATTTTGTTTATCCATGCATCTGTTAATGGGTTGCTTCTACCTCAGTCTTATTTCTTTTAAGTTGTTTTTGAATCTTGATAAATAACCTTTATTATTAAATATCTAAATCCATATGGGTTACTGAACACAGGATAGTGTACCCAGTAGTCTGAAGCTATTCTAGAAGTGAGCTGGTTTTCACTGCAGTCTTGCTTGGCCCGTGGCAATTTGCAGGAACAGGAGTGGCTCTGAACACAGGCAGAGGGAATGGATGTGGGGAGTAAAGGATGATCTGTAGTGAGCCTTGTACTCTAAACCCGAAGTTGCTTCACTGCTCAAGTTTAACTCACGTCAGCCCAAAGGTCGCACAGATGTTTTCTGCTGGGTTAGTGTGGACTGCAAAGTTCTGGTACTTGGGCCAATAAAACAGAATATCTGCAGCATGGCCCTGTTTCCTCAATAGTTACATCCAAATCAGCCACTCCACCTCCACTCCCCCGCCCCCCCCATCCATCTGATGTCTTCACATCAGCCTTGGCCCTATAGTGTTTTGCAAGAACAGGAGTGGCTTTGATGATAGAAGCATTGGCATAAAGTAGTGTTTCCCAAACTTGCCTGATCACAGACTCCTCTGAGAGGCTTGATGAAATACAGATTCCTGGGGCCCACCCCCAAACCTACCGAATCAGAATTTATAGGAGGCCATGCAATTTGGATTTTAACAAGTGCCTCAGAGAGTCTTACGATACCAGCAGGAAGTAGAAGAACAAGCACTTGACTTAGAACATCTGAATGCTACTGAAGTTTAAGTATCTGGAAAGTTCTGAATACATTTGTTGAGCATGCCCCATGCTAAGTGCTAAATGGAACAAGAGGAATATCAGATCCAGACACTGCATGTCTGGCTGCCCGAAGCAGGTTTGCAGATATTGCCTTGGCTGGGTCACTGTGTCTTACAACTGAACCTTGATTTTGTGCTCCTGAAATTTGATATTGTCTTTGTATCGAGTGTCAATGTGACTCTGGAGTGCGATTGTATCAGCAAGGTTAAGGCCTAGTGAGCTCTTCCTCTCTGACATCGGAGTGCACCTCCAGAGTGGCCAAAGCACCCTTGTCAACTGAATTTGACACCCTCCCACCCCACTCAGTGATGCATCATCACAGCCACGTCAATATGACCCTCTTCTAGGGGTCCCGTGGACCTAGTGTGGAAAACAGTGAAGTGGGAAGAGGCTCGATGCTGGAGCCAATGTAACTGAGTCTGAATCTCCATTCCTTTGTACACCAGCTGTGTGCCCTGTATAAGTTTCTTAATCTCTCTGAGCCTCAGTTTCCTCACTGTAAAATAGGGATCATCAGGTGGATATGAGAATTAAATGAGGGGGCTCCTGGCAGTCCAGTGGTTAGGACTCGGCGCTTTCGCTGCTGAGTGGGTTCAATCTCTGGTTGGGGAACTAAGATCCCGCAAGCCACGAGTGCGGCCAAAAAAATTAATTAATTAGTTAAATGAGATTCTGCGTATAAATTCATTAACTTAAAACAGATTTGATGCCTTCTCTATGCCAGTTATGTGTCCCTCAAGCCTGGGACAGTAACTGACTCCGAGTCAGGGCCCACAGAGCCCCTTGCCTCTTTCCTGCCACGTTTCCTATCCCACTTAGCACAGCGCTCCACGTGGAGGAAAGGGGCGTATTTTCTGCTCAGAGCCTCCAACTCCTTTCCCCTATAATTATCTCGCCACCTATGAAATTTCTCTCATGAACTTCTTTTTTGTGATAGCAAAATACACGTTTTTTTTGTTTTGTTTTTTTGTGTGTGTGTGGTATGCAGGCCTCTCACTGCTGTGGCCTCTCCCGTTGCGGAGCACAGGCTCCGGACGCGCAGGCTCAGTGGCCATGGCTCACGGGCCCAGCCGCTCCGCGGCATTTGGGATCTTCCCGGACCGGCGCACGAACCCGTGTCTCCTGCATCGGCAGGCGGACTCTCAACCACTGCGCCACCAGGGAATCCCAAAATACACGTTTTGATTAAAATTTCTCTGGGAGAATTTTTTAACCCATTGCACTCTCTAAGGCAGTGGTCCCCAACCTTTTTAGCACGAGGGACCAGTTTTGTGGAAGACAACTTTTCCATGGGGGGAGGGCGGGGTGGTGGGGGATGGTTCAGGCGGTAATGCGAGCGATGGGGAGCCCCAGATGAAGCTTCGCTCGCTCGCCCACTGCTCACCTCCTGATGTGTGGCCCGGTTCCTAACAGGCCGCGGACCAGTACTGGTCCTTGGCCAGGGGGTTGGGGACCCCTGCCCTAGGGGCCGTTGTCCAGATATGAAGCTGCCTAGTGGCAGTCGAGGCTGAGGTTGGTGGCCCAGGCTGCTCTGGCCTCCCCACTACCCAGGGCACCTACCCCAGGTGCCTTGGGAAAAGCTTTTTCCAGTCTTCCTTTTGGCTTCCTGATTACCCTTTGGGAAGATAATTGAAATGTCCTCTTTTGTTAAAATAAGTCAAGGGTCACCTTGTGGAAGGAATCATTGTCACAAATGGCCCTGGGGATGGCTGTTCTGTGTACACCTTGGGGACGGGCAATTTAAATCTGGGGTTTACAGTTGGGTTTCAAGGGGGCAATGAGCCCTAAAATTGTTGGCACCCTAGAATGTGTGGGTGGATTTTCCCCGGGGAGGTTGTTTCCAGTTTTCATCAGCTTTTCCTAGGGCTCCATGGTCCCTGCCTGGAGTGACTCGTTTCTGTTGGGCTGAGCCAGCTCTTGACTTAACAAGCCTCTATGCCAGGCTTGGGACAACCATTCCCTTCCCACATTCAAGCAGCAGTACTGCTGGCTACTTCTTGAGCAGAGAGGACAAGAAGAGCCAGGCTGAAGCAAGCTGCCTGGCCTCAGAGGAGTGCAGACCTGCCTCTGGGCCTGTTGGAAGTTGCTGTGGTCCTGTGTGCACGGGATGGAATTTACCAACAATGTCAGGGATGGTCTGTGTTCATAGTCTAGGTCCTATATATATATGGGTACCGATTCCTGAAGGTGGCATTTTGGGGTTCCCAGACAAGGGGTGACCTTAAATAGGTGAGGGGCACCCCAGACACCTGGAGTGCAGGCTGCTTCCAGCACAAAGCTGGCCCTGGGGAGGCTGGACATCCTATTCCTTCTAACAGGCCTTGTTCTTGTCTCAATAACAGTGCTGCTGTACCTGTGGATTATGACACAAACAAGTGCCAGATAATCTTCAACAAGGAGACCTGCACCTATGCAGTGGTGGAACAGGAGGACCCAGAAAAGACTTGTGCTGTCAGTGGATGGGTGTTATAATGTGCTTCTCATGGACCCAGAGCTCCCAGCCTGCTGGGGGCGCCCAGGTTCTCCCAGGCCAGGCGTCATTCTCCTATGGCCTCTAATAGTCTATGATTGTGTAACCCCACCTATCAGTCAAAAGTGTTTTGAGCAAACACTTGAATATGTGTATACTTTTAGTTTATACATTATGTATGCATTGATAATACACACATTATAAAGCATGTAAACATTTAAAGGAGACAAAAATAAATATGAATAAAAGTTATTTTCCCTCCACTCCCATAAATCATTGTGCATCCCTTACTCAGGGGAGCACTGCTGCTTCTCTTACTTCTGATAGATCTGTGCTTTGCTGCCCCAGTGTCCCACTATCTGGTGAAAAATTCAAAATATAAATGTGTCTTAAAGATGAAATCAGATCCTTTATTTTCTTTGAGGTTTTCATGTTTATCCTTCCTTCCTGTTCTTCAGAGAGTATCTGCTGTGTCCCTTATATAACTCTGTGTTTGCCTGAGGTTAGAGCAGGTTAGAGCAGGATAGCTTGGAAGAAGTGCCTCTAAGCCCTCTTGCAGCCCAGTGGGGTGTTAAGAGGCCAGGAGTCCTGCCTTGTAGATGGGGAATGGCTTGCGTGCAGGGCTGCAGTATCAGTACTCAAAACTTAGGGACTTAAAACAGTGACAATGCTGATCATCTCTTGCTGTTTCTGTGTTACAGAACATTTGTTCAGTCAACAGGTCCTTACTGAGTGCCTGGCAGTGCTCTAGGCCTGGGGATACAGTAGTGAACCAGAGAGATCAGGTCCCTGCTCTCTTGGGGCTTAGAGTTGGGTGTGTGTGTACATGACAGATCACAAACAAGCAAAGAGCCTTCTGTTGAACAATCCATGGGCAATCAGTAAAGAGCTTTATTTGCCCTCTGCCCCCTAACCCCACCTGTGCAAACATACTATGTGGACTAGTTGAGCAATCTAGGCAGGTCCTGGATTTTGGTCACCCTAAGATAATAAAAAAGTGCCTTGGTCACTTTTAGTTACAAAAGAAGTCTCAATCCAGAATCTGCTTCTGATTGAAGAGGGAATGAGGGACAGTGTGATGCCATCTTGGCTCCGTCTGCCTGTGGCAGTGTTTAAGATGATTTACTTCCTCATGAGGCTTTTGTGGGCCTTTCTGATATTCCCTGCAGCTCCTCTTTCTCCACAGCTCCGCTCCTAATCACAGGCCATGAGAGCCCTTTTAGCTTCTGCATCTGAACCTATGTTTCCTGTTGCTGTCTGCTGAGATAGCCTTGCCCCTTGTTATTCTTGGGTGAGATGCATAAAACCCAATTACAATCATTTCCTTTGCAAATCCTACTCATGGGAAATCTGGGGAGCAGTTAGCAGCTAGTATTGGGGACTTCTGTCAGAACTAAGAAAGATTCTTATTTTAACATCTGGTAATAAACAAACAAACAACTAAATAAAATTCCAATATGGATAATTAATGCCAAAATGTGAGGGGAGGTACAGAGTGGTGGAATGTGGAGTGCAGAAAACTGTGTGGTGTGTGATACGGTGCAAACAAGAAAATGCTTTGAAGTCAGATGGTGTAATTTGGAACCTGGGCTTTGACATTTATTTATTTATTTACTGAATTTTAAAAAATTGTGGCAAGATATACATAACATAAAATTTATCATTTTAACCATTTTTGTGTACAATTGAGCAGCATTTAGTATACTCCCATTGCTGTGCGACCATCACCACCACCCATATCCAGAACTTCGCATCATCCCAAACAGAAACTCTGTACTCATTAAACAATAACTTCCCTTCCCCAAGTCTGTGGCAACCACCATTCTATTTTCTGTCTCTATAAATATGGCTGTTGTAGGTACCTCATATATATGGAATCATACTTTGTCCTTTTGTGTGTTCTGACTTTTATTTTTGCATCTGTACGTTAAGCCTAAATAATATCTGCCTTGTTAGGACATCTGGTGTGAGAGAATCACTTAGGATAGTCCTCGTTACAGAGCCTGCCTTCGACAAATGTTTCTTTCATTTAATCTTATTTATTCCTAAACGGCGAAAGGACCCTGATCTATGGCCCAGGAAAACTTGTGCGCCGGCGCTCTCGCCCTCTGGAGGGTAGTCAAGGACCTTGGGCCGACTCGACTTGAGATCTCGCGAGACTGTCAAACATTTGGTAAGAGGCGTGGGAGGAAGGTTGTGTTCTCGCGAGAAGTCTGCCTTTAGGCCCTTGGCTTGTGTCGGGCAGTGCCTCTGTCCGCTAAGGTCTCCTCAGAACGCCCGGAGCTGCACTCGGAGGTGGTAAGTACCGGAGGGGCTAGCGGGGCGGGCGTGCCTCCTCCCTATCTCAACGCCGCGGGTCGGTCTGGGGCGCCATGGCCGCGTACCGGACCGGCCCGGGCCTGTCTGGGGCTGCCTTTCGAGGCCGGCCTCTCCCTCGACCCACTTGCCTCGAGGGCGGCCTTCTCCTGCCTGCCCGCCGGCCTGGGCCTGCCTTCCTCTCTCTGGCCCTCGACTCTCGGCCTGAGGGCCACCTCTTTCTCCCCGCCCGGCCTGTTCTCCCTTCGTCCTTAGACACTCTGGCTTGGGGACCACCAACGGCTGTCTGCCCGCCCGCCCCCCGGCCCCGGCTGTGAAAGCTCCAAGTTTTTGCTCCCTTTCGCCGGGGTCACTTGGAGCAAGGAGGGGCCTGTTTTCCCGACCGGACCCAGAGTATATACATTCCTAGCCTGTTGGGTGGAAACGCGAAGAAGATAACGTTTTTCTCGGCCCTCTACCTGCCAACACAGCGTCACTTACCGTAAAGTGCTTGTAGTTCTCCTAACAGTCCCGAGAGGTAGTTCCATTATCTCCTTTTTACAGATGAGAAAAGCGAGGCTTGCTAGTTCATTGACTCATTCCACCAACAATTATTTAATTCAGTGCCTATATGTTAAGGGTGTTGAGGATATAGCGATGAAAGAAAATGGGCACAGCCCTTATTTTCGTGGAACTGAATTCTTGTGGCAGGAACAACAATGATCATATAGTCTTAAGTGTCACATGATGTAACAGGGGTGATGCGATCAAGAATGGCAGAAGGCGGAGTGCTAGTGTCTGTTTGACCCCAAAGGCAGAGCTTTTTTCACCGTACCATTTTGTGTTGTTTTCTAATCAGGGTAAGGTTCACCATAGCATAACTGTTTGAACCACCTACTTGGTAATATGGAAATATGGTTGTAGGGACTATTGAGTTACTTCCTGGGTGAGAACGGGGCAGGTGATCATAGCTGGCTCATTTCTGCACAGGGTACTAATGTGACATTTCTGAACTTTAAATAACCTCAGAGCCTTTGAGGAAGACGCACCCAAATGCTGCAGTGGAGATGGGGGGTGTGGTGCATGTACCTTTGAGGCAAGTCACTTGGTTTGCATTTTGACAGTTTGCTAGCTTGCAGATTTGTTAAGTAAGTGAGATGGTATATGTAAAGTCTAGCACGGTAACATTTCTTACATTTTAATATTCTTTCCTCCTTTTCTATTGTCCTTGGGTCCCCAGGGAAAACCTAGTGGTCTAAGGTTTTATGATAACTGTATTTTGTGTTTAAATAAACTTCTACAATTATATTATTACTTTTGGGAAAAGAGGTATTTCAAAAGTGGAGAAGCCTGGTGAGCTATGCAGGGAAAGTAAGATGTGATTCTCAAAGAGGGAGGAGGTATCTTATTTTAGAATTACATAGGTTTCCCCACCCCACCCACATTTTATTAAGATTCAGTCGGTTTAGCTGTGCCAGAATCTCAGTAGCCTGTGTAGGGGCTTCATAAAACTGCACAGGCGATTCTGATACATATCCCTCCCCCACTAGCTTCCTGGCTAGTTTCCCTCCCAGAGTAAGTGTTGGCACACTGGAAGGCATTCAGAGCAGTGGTTGCTGCTGGTGGACTTCTAAATCGCAGTCTATTTCAAAGTTTTCTTATTTTCTTAGTTTTCGGTGACTCAATGGCACAAATTTTCCTCTAGATGGCAAGTTTACCATTGTGTCCTTGGGGACTATCACAGTATGTGTCAGCTTAGACACTCAATAAATATTTGTTGAATGAATAAAAAGAGATAATAAAATCTTGACACCTAAATGATCCCTTCAACGTACATTGTGTGGTTGGAGACCTTAGACTCATCTGGCATTAAATCTTGGTTCTTTTACTTGGAATTCTGTGACTGTAGGTAATATATCTAACCTTGTCAAGCTTTAGTTTCTCTGTTTTTAAAATTGTGTTGATACATCACTAATCATTAGAGAAATGCAAGTCAAAACCACAATGAGGTATTACCTCCCACCAGTCAGAATGGCCATCATCAAGAAATATACAAACAATAAATGCTGGAGAGGGTGTGGAGGAAAGAGAACCCTCTTTCACTATTGGTGGGAATGTAAATTGATACAGCCACTATGGAGAACAGTATGGAGGTTCCTTAAAAAACTAAAAATAGAACTACCATATGACCCAGCAATCCCACTACTGGACGTATACCATGAGAAAACCATAGTTCAAAAAGGGACATGTACCACAATGTTCATTGCAGCACTGTTTACAATAGCCAGGACATGGGAGCAACCTAAGTGTCCATTGACAGATGAATGGATAAAGAAGATGTGGCACATATATACAATGGAATATTACTCAACCATAAAAAGAAACGATATTGAGTTATTTGTAATGAGTTGGATGGACCTAGAGTCTGTCATACAGAGTGAGTAAGTCAGAAAGAGAAAAATACAGTATGCTAACACATATATGGAATCTAAAAAAAAAAAAGTTCTGATGAACCTAGGGGCAAGAAGACGGGAATAGAGATGCAGACGTAGGGTATGGACTTGAGAACACGGAGAGGGGGAAGGGTAAGTTGGGATGAAGTGAGAGAGTAGCATTGACATATATACACTACCAAATGTAAAAATAGATAGCTAGTGGGAAGCAGCTGCATAGCACAGGGAGATCAGCTCGGTGCTTTGTGACCACCTAGAGGGGTGGGATAGGGAGGGTGGGAGGGAGGCGCAAGAGGGAGGGGATATGGGGATATATGTATACAGATAGCTGATTCACTTTGTTATACAGCAGAAATTAACATTGTAAAGCAATTATACTCCAATAAAGATGTTAAAATAAATAAATAAATTGTGTTGATAGTGCATATGTACCTTAAAGTTTTGTGAGAACTAAATGAGATAATGTGTAAAAGTAAAAGTCTTGGCACATAGATATATTAAATACTTACCGAAGCCATTCTTTTTTTTTTTTATATATATTTATTTATTTTTGGCTACGTTGGGTCTTTAGTTGCTGTACGTAGGCCTTCTCTAGTTGCGGCGAGCTGGGGCTACTCTTTTGTTGCTGTGCCCATGCTTCTCATTGCAGTGGCTTCTGTTGTCGTGGAGCACAGGCTCTAGGTGCGTGGGCTTCAGTTGTTGTGGCACAGGGCTCAGTAGTTGTGACTCACGGGCTCTAGAGCGCAGGCTCAGTAGTTGTGGTGCACGGGCTTAGTTGCTCTGCGGCATGTGGGATCTTCCCGGACCAGGGCTCGGACCCATGTCCCCTGCATTGGCAGGCGGATTCTTAACCACTGCGCCACCAGGGAAGTCCCTGGATCCATTCTTCCAATGAATATTTATTGAACATCTACTGTATAACAGTGAACAAAAAGACAAAGTCCCTACCTGTGTGGAACGTATATCTTCTAGTGTGTTTTCTGAAGTGGGATCAGAAAATAAATGGTTTCTACGTGTCAGATACTGATAAATACTATGGAGATAATTTAAAAATAAAATATATTAAGGGGAAGTGTGTGGAAGGAAGACTTATTTTACATAGGGTAGTGAGGAAGATGACACTAAGGAAGAGGAGTGGGCACGATATCTGGAGGATAAATGCAAGGGCCCTGAGGCATGCTGGAGGAGCAGCTCCAGCCTCAGAGAATGAAGACCATTCACTATGCAGGATACACAGTGCAATGTGCTGCTGGATCAGAGAGCACCTTCTGAGTGTTACTGAAATCAGTAAATTCGGTGTCTCTGTATACTTACTAGTTAGGTTGCAAGTCCAAAGTGATTATGATAAGGGACCAACCAATATGTATATACTAGATTAAGTTCAGTTTCATGAAGGAACTATACATTTCCATGGCAGTTTTATTATTCTTCCTGCTGCTTTTTGGCCGTCTTAAAATTTTGCTCCGGGTTTTCACTTTGGCTCTGTTTCCTATACATGTATGTCTAAATACATTGTTGCGACATACAAGATGTAAACAATGCAGGTGGCCTAGGCTGATAAGGAGGCCAAGTTGACCACTTTTGCTCTGGTGAATTGTTTTAATAGTGTTTCTATCTATGCTTGTCAGTTAGAGGAGCTGCCATATAGTCTTTCTGAGCTTGTCTTCTTTGCTTGTTAAATCATAACATTACAGTCATAATTTGTAAACTTCCCACCTAGCCTGCCATACCTCAAATCCTAGCAAGTCATCCTTACTCTGAATTAAATAGATTCACTGGCAAGTGAACAAAAAGTTATCTTGAGAGTGCTTTTTTTCTTTACTACTGACATGAATGCTCATTCCAACTCTCTTAGCCATTCTTATCCCAGCTCGTCATCCCTGATTTTGCTTGGCTCAATTATGCAGTGGAATCAAGATGTTCTTTTTGAGGTAAGGAGTATGTTTGGGTGTTAAGTATTCCTCTTATCTAGCATTGCCTTGAGTCCTTTACAAATGTAACAATTTGGTTCAGTGAAGGAGTGAGTAACTGGCAACATAGGTTAAAAGGTTTTTGCTTGTCAGTTGCTCATAGACAAGAAGTTAGGTCTTTTAATACTTGGACAACTACAGATTTCATAAGAACATGATCTCAGGTATATTTTGAGTTTTATTTTGGCATATTTTCTAGTCCCCCAGGCTTTAGAGGAGGGAAAATATTTTATAACTTGCTTATTTCTGTGGGGAAAACTGCAAGGTGTTTACCATATAAAATCAGGGATAAAATGATATTATTACTGTGATGGTAGATAAATAACATGGTTTCCTAACCTTGGCTATATTATGGCGGGAAGTTTCAAGTTGAAGATAGGGCACAGCCGTACTTCTGAAAGCTTACCAAACTTCTGTGATGTCAGCTGGAATTTCTGTGGTACTGCAAAATCAGAGAAAAAAATCCAGAGTTGGCTGTAAATACAGTTAATGTTTCCCCTTTAACTCACAAATCAGCTGGTGCTTGTGAATCTGTATAGCTGGGCTTTGATGGGCTTGGCATCAGGAAAGACACATTATATCAGTGCCTATCCTGGAATCATAGTTTCAGTAGCAATATCCTTGCTAGTTTTGTCTTGTTTGAAAGAGAACAAAAAGTAATAGTTATGGTAGAAACATTTCCACTTCTGAAAAACCCTCCTGAATTAATGCAGGCCTTAGTGGGACATCAAGTTGATTACTTATGTTTGAAGCAGAATTCTACCATAGTTATTGTGGCTGGTCTGAAATTGAGCATTCATTTAACATTTATTCATTCATCCATTTATCAAACATGTATTAAGCCTCTGTTGAGTTGAGGGCTACAGCACTGCACAACTCCAGGGACACCATTCTCTTTATTTCAATTCAATAGAGCACATAGAATGTAAAGGGGGGTTGGTAATGCCATGATACCGATAGCAGGCAGTCTGTTCAGCACTAGGGTGTACAAAGCCAAATAATATGTGGTCCCTTCTCTTGGGGACCTCTCAGGCTAAGGAGGCAGACATGTAACAGTAAGGATAACATGTGTTATAGGTGTCATGCTGGAAACTTATACAGATTACAGTGAGCCCAGAGGAGGCAGCAGTTAACTCACTAGGTCAAAACTATTGAGGAATGGGATGCTTGGTCAGGAAAGGCTTAATAGTGTTGGTGACTTAAGCATAGTCAGAAAAGCAGACAGTTGGGGAGAAGGGGAGGAACTGGCTTTGCTGGCAGAGAGAGCTGGGAGAGCCAAGCTGTACAAGGCAAACCAGCCTGGTCTATGCATGGAACTGCCGTCTGGAAGATCATGGTGTGGGCGCTGCTCTGGGGAGACAGCAGGAGAGTCAAGCTGAAGCCAAAAGACAGAGAACTTTATTTATTAAAGAAATTTGGACTTTATCCTGTAGGCAGGGGGGAACCATTGGAGAGTTATAGTTTATGCTCTCTTTAGATGAGATGATCTACTAATCTACCGGGAAATAGATGATTCTCTTGTTGTGAGACACCGTAGAAATCTTGAAACATAAGAGAGGTAAAATGCCTTATGACTTTTTTCCCTTTAGAACTTAAACATTTCATAAATATGCCAGGGCAAATAACAAAGCTTAAGGGAGTAAAGAGGTGCCTGCAAAGTCTGAATGCAGAATTCTTGTAGATGTTTATGGTTTTTTTCTCTCCCCAGTGTTTTTATATTTATATACTCTTTAGTAAATCACATCATTATAGTAACTAAAGCTGTCATAAACAGAATAACACTGACTATCAGTAACTGTGTAAGTTCAAGTGAAGAAGAGCTGCAGCATTTAGTGTGCTGAGGCATTGGCCAGGATCCTTTAGAGAGGGCATAGAAACCACTGGTTATGTAGGTGATGGTCCACAAAGTTCCTACTGTATTTATTTACATTGTAACTATTTTGTAGTGGCATATAAAAGAGAGGTGAAAGTTCTTGACAGTCATTTTTACAGACTGAGAATTCCTTTTTTCTAGCCATTGACTTAAAGTATAAATACAAAGGGCTATCAAATTTTAACTTAACATCATTCAGAGGTATGTATCTTTTTTGTATCTTCACAAAATATGTTCTCCAATGAAGAAATTTTGAATTCAGAGATAAGTTGCTTTCTCATTATTTTTGGTAGTGAATGTCTGAAGTGGGATCCCAGAAACTGTGCAACACAGATAAAGCAGGCACTTCCATAAACTCTGTTCATCTGAAATCTGACGGATGCTTAATTGAGGGTGATAGTCTTCAGTGTCCACTGGCCTTTGCTTTTTGTCAAGTGGTTTTGCTTTACTCTGTTTATGAAGATAGCTTCATATGCATAGATGAGAGTAAGTATTTTACATTAAAAAAATTGAAGGGAATGACAAGGCTGTATAGAATTCTATCTCTGGCCTGATGGGATATGCAGACTTTGAGGATTATTTTCAGAGAAAAGGGCATCAAAGTAGAGTACCATGAGCGTGATAATCATCAGACAGGAAGTACTTACTATGCGTAAGATACTGTCTTAAACATTTTTTTGTATATTCATATAATTCTCATTGAGTTGGGCCCATTATTATTGTCCTCATTTTACAGATGGGGAAACTGAGGCACAGATTGGTTAAGTGACTTGCCTAAGGTTACACCGCATCTAAGTGGCAGAGCCAGGTTTTGTGTGGCAACGGTCTAGCTCCAGAGTTCATCCTCTTAACTACTCTGTACTACTGTCCTGGTGGAGCTTTCATTTCACTATTGTATTCCCAGCACCTAGAATAGAGCTTGGCATCTGGTTGGTGCTCAGCTTGTTGAATGAGAAGCATCCATGAGTGTTAAATGCAGCACTGGATTGAGGTCGTGTGGACTGTGTTTGAGAGAGACAGAGGGACGCTGGGGTATAGGTAGAGGTATGTCACAGAAGTGAGATGTCAGAGCCTGAAACAAAAGCCGGGCCTTGAACCTGTTAGGCTGACAGTGGTAATCTCAGGGAGTCAGGAGCTACTGGCCAGGAACATTCCAGTAATAACTCCGGAAGCCTTCTGACTGGCCCACGTTTGTTATTTCTTTGTAGTGATTAGCAGCAAAATCCTTAAATCAAAGACGTCTTGACGATTTGGGGCGCGGATCGGGGTGGACACAGGCTAAGCGCTGGAGCAGGTGGGCCGAGGAGAGGCTGGAGAGGAGCCCCTGGCATCCCTCGGGGCTCTGCGAGCTGGCTTTCGCCCTGAGCGGTCGGGCGGGGATGGTGGCGTCCAGCCGGGAGCCCAAGCGGCTTGGAGCCACGCCGGAGCCTTGCGGGAGGCTGCGGGGGGTCCCCGGGCAGCTATAGGGTCTGGCGAGCCGCCCGAGTGGGCGGAGCCTCCGGCCCCACCCCGGCGCCGACGTGCGCGCTCCCGCCCGCCCGTGGGGAGCTGCCAGGCGCGCGGGGGGGGCGCGACCTGAGGGTTGAAGGAAACTTTGTCACCCTGGTCGCGAATAAAGCAGCGTTCTGCTTGCTGGGCAGCTCACAGGGCGGGGACCTGGCCTGCAAGGAGGTACGTCTGGCAGTGCAGGGCCGCAGCGGGAGCCCTCGGGGTGGGTTCCCCATGCCGGGCTGGGAACGGGCCCTGCGGCCGGGGCTGTGCGCATGCGTACTGAGCAGTACTCGTGCCCGCTCTTAAGCGGAGAGTGAACGCGCGGCTGCGGCTTCCAGGGAGGACGGGACCCCAGGCTTCTTAGGGCGACAGTGCTCCTAGAAAGTGTTGGGAAACCTGGAAAGTCGCATGAGTCAATGTTGCTTTTGAACTAGAAACGCTTAAATTGGCATTAGATGGTAATGACCAATATTGTGGTCAGTTTTCAGTTACTGCTTCGGAAAGTTGAAGTGCTGGAATTGATTGCTCATAGTTACATGTATAAAGGTAGATCTGAGCGCAGTAAGGTCTGAAGTGTTAAACGATCTTAAAATGTGCTATCGTGAATTTATTACCTTATTTTGTTTGTTTCTTCAGGAATTAATCTTTATTTACATGGTTTTTAAAAAAATTACGAAGAATCAGATCTTGAATTTCAGAAATTATTAAAGAATTAAAGGGTTAGGATAAGATACGTATAGATAACCTTTGAGTTAATGAATTGTGACATAAAAAAACCTTTTGTTTTTTAAAACTGACAGTAAGAAGAAAGAACATGTTAAGAAATGTCTCAAGGTAAAATTGCATGCGGACTATTACTATAATTTTTTTCCTGAAAATTTGTACAGATGTTCTGATATATATTGTCTTATCAAAGATAACCAAATGGGCAGTTAGTGTTTCGAATTTAGTAATTCATAGAACATAGTAAGTGTCTTATGGGTCTGTTTTTTAAGGGCTTGGTCTTTTCGCAGTGATTTAGATGCTAGGAAAATAAGTGAAAAGTGGACACCTTTTTTGGAGAGGAGGGCCATTTGGGAAGGGGGGACAAGCAGTGAGACCTGGAAGGTGCAGTTAGAAATGATATAAGCATTCAGACAGAGGAATGGAATGCGGAATGGTTGTGATAAGATGTGAGATCAGAACCCAGGGCTGTTGCTCCTGTCCTTCATCTTGGAAGTGTTTTGATTATTCTGAGTCTATCATGATGTGCTGTTTATTTTTGTTAGCATTATCTAAGGAAGACGGTTCTGAAAAATTGTTATAATTTATTGAGGACTATGAGAATTGGCTGAGATTCTTTTTTTTTTTTTTTTTTTTTTTCTTTTGCGGTACACGGGCCTCTCACTGTTGCGGCCTCTCCCGTTGCGGAGCACAGGCTCCGGACGCGCAGGATCAGCGGCCCTGGCTCACGGGCCCAGCCGCTCCGCGGCATGTGGGATCTTCCCGGACCGGGGCACGAACCCGTGTCCCCTGCATCAGCAGAAGGATTCTCAACCACTGCGCCACCAGGGAAGCCCTGGACTGAGATTCTTAACGGAAGGTGTTCTATTAGTAACCCATTGGAATGTTAATTTTAATCTTTAGTGTTGGCAAATAAAAAGAATTTATGGGTGATAATACACTAAAGGAAGAACAAGCTGGTAAGAAGGAGAGAATCCAGGACTAGACCCTAGGAATGCTAGTTCTAAACCCAAATCTGCGTGTAATGGCTGTGGATGGGTCATTTAAACTCTCTGGGGCTTTGTGGCTTCATCTGTTTAATGAGAGTAGTCTACTAAAGAGATGGCTAAGGTTTTCCAACTTTAAATTGTGGTTTGTGTCGGTCACAAGAGGGTTATGTTTCTTTGGAAATTTTATGGTTAAACCATATGATAGGGACTTAGCTTCATTTGTGGTTTAGTTGCTCAGTTCTGGTTCCATGATCTTTGGATTTCATAACTAGATTTGTGCAAAGCATTATGCAAGTATGGCATATATAGTTTGTGGAACTCTTCTTTGAGGAAAGCTCCAGGTTTTCCTGGAGCCTTATTCATTTGTTTGAGGGATGTGTGTGTTTCCCCCTCTATCTCTCTCCTCCTCCAAAACCTAGAACAGGAACCCTAGAGGCAGGGAAGTTTTAGAAAGCACTTAAACTTTTAACTTGTCTCAAAAAAAAAAAAATACACATTTAAGGCAATCCTCTGTTGAAGGTGGTAGGGCAGTAGTTTGTATTATAAAGGTGAAGAGAAAACGACATTTTTAGTAGTCTTTCATTGATCTGAATTTTAGAATTAGAGCTGATTTGGTCTAATCTTTTTACAGGTAAGAAAACAGGCAAAAGTGTGTGTACACTTGGTATATATTAGAGAGTTTAGACTACTGAGCTTTTGCCATAAAAACAACTTGCCTTTTGCTGGGTTTTATAGTGAGAGAGTATATGGGGAGCTATATTTATTAAATAGGTACCACATCCTCACCCCTAAGTCTATGAGGTAAGTATCGTTATCCTCACTTATTTAATTAAGACATTAGGTTCAAAAAGGGCAAATGGTCCAAGGTCATAGCATTGATTAATGGCTAAATGATTCTAAATCAGGGCCTCCTCACTTCAAAGCCTTTTCTAGCTTCAGTGCTGCTTTCTACATAGTCCATAGGTGGAGATTCTTAAGGTCCCCATAATTCAGCTAACCAAAAACAACCAAAGCGTTAAAAAGTGCAGTGTGCAGGGCCTGGGTTAAGTGCCTAAAGGCAGATACTGTCTCACTTTAACTTCATTGCAGCACTTCGTAGCTACTGTCATTGTCCACATTTTTCTAGAGGGAACTGAGGTCCAGAGAAGTTAAGTAACTCGCTCATGGGTCTGAAGGTTGCAGATGGAGCTGGAATTCTGGTTTGTCAGGCCTCAGAGTAATCTCTTAAACATCATGCTTGCTACATTGACTCTCTAACCTGAAAGGAATGGTGAATTTTTGAAATTGACCATATGAGCTAGATAACTCATAAACGTCTCTTTGGATGTGACATTTCATAAAGCTAGCTCAGGCTTCACCTTATTGTGGTTTGAATTCACCCATGTGGTGGAGTTCTTGATTTCAGCTCTGAGGGCTCTCTCCTCACTGCAGTACAAGAAGGCAAACCTTTGCACAGCTTCTTTCTTGGGATTTCAACTATGGAAGCTGACTGCCCCTTGACTGCTCCACAGGGAGGAGGAGGGTCAGAGCCAAGGGCAGCAAAGGGACAGACATCCCTGGGGCTGGCCGTAAAGGAATGAAACAGGTTTTCTTAATGGCTTTAAAGACCCCTACTCTAACAAGGTTACTGTTTTGAAGGATAACACTCATTTTAATTTGAAAACAAGGGATAAATATGTGGGGAAAATCAGTTTTGTAACTTTTAAATCTCATCCTATTTTCTATCCATAGCTGATAAGGGGAAAATCCAATTTGTGTACTTTTGCCATATTCTGTTCTTGTTAGGCAGTTGTATAGTATTTGTGATGGACTTGAGAAGACTTCTCTAAGTCAGCACTGTATGCATTTGAATTTGTTTCCCACGTGATCTAGAGTTCTGGGGTATTTGACATTGTGAAGCAACATTTTGACTTAATGTTACTGTTTAAATTTTACTGTGCCAGGCATTGTGGCATTGCACACACATGGTGAGGACCTAAGAATGAGAAATTTGGCACAGGTGAAAGTTGGTTATACATTTGAAAGACACCTAAACATGCTTTGCATATAAGTAACTTAAGTGAAAAGTGAAGCAACTTGTGGTAATGAGGTGACATTCCACTTTCTGAATATGAGCCAGCATTTCACTCGTTATGCAGGTATTGTTCAAAGTTCCTACAGTGTGCACTAAGTGCACACTAATGGTGTGCTTAAAACAGGGCAGCTTACAGTGTGAGAAAGAAGGTAGCAAAGTAGCTGCAGCTGGTGTTTCAAGGGTTGGAAAAAAAATCTCCAAGGGGATTCCTGTCGAATCCAGTTAATGAAGCCCTTCCATTTTAGAGATCATTATGGGGAAACAGACTGTGGCAACAAAATAGCAGGGGGAAGTTAGAAAATTTCCTGAATCTTTCAGGAACTCTAGTTCCTGAATGTGAATTTTCTGCTGAGATGGTCAAAAGAAAGCCTACTGGGCTTTTTCCTCCCGCTGTCTTATTTCTGGGGGTGGGGAATCACAGTGTTCAGCCCGTTTCAGCTTCTAGCTAGCCACCTGGCCCTAAACCTCGGCTTAAAGATGCAGTGTAGGCCAGAGTTCCCTGTGTCTCGGATGAGCAGTCAGCCATTTGCACTGTGTAGACTGCTGTTCAGCCGAAAGCTGGCTTCTCTGAGAAGGTCGTTTCCTTCAGGACTGTTAGGAAGTTCTTTTATATGTTGCCTCAGATATCTTCTGTTAATCCTCCTCTACTCCTTTGGGTCATTCTGAACAGGTCTAATTCTATTTGACAGGTCTCCAAGTATTCCAGAATAGTAAATTTGTCCTCCCAGAGACTCCTCTTATCTAAACAGCCTCCCTTCCTGGAGAAAGTTTTCATGGTTTTGAGGCCCCTTTCTTTTTTCTTCTAAATGCCTCTTTCTGAAGTTTGCTATTCAGAAAGAAATTTCAAAATTAGTCTAATAAACATGGAACTGATTAGTGGCAAATGCTATACTTCTGGTAAATGTAGTCAAATAGCATGTAAGTAATTTTCCTCTGAGATCCAGCACACTGCTAACTCATATAGAGCTTGCTTTCAATTAAAAACCTCCATCCTTTTACATTTATTCTCTTCCACTTTGTCCTCCCCCGTTCAAGTAAAAAAAAAAAAAAATCTACATTTTTGTTTTATAAGATTTAACAGCTATGTAGAGATTGTTTGGAATCTGTTTTGTCACAGCCCCGTGTTGTCTCCAACTTTAATGTCTGCCTTCTGTGTTTTCATCCAGGCAATTAGGGAAAACAGTTGAGTAATTGGGGAAAACAGGGGCATACCTCTAAATACTTAACAGACTGGTTTCAATTCATTATCCTTTGAGTACTTTGTAAAAAATAATTTTATGATTCAATTTAGTTGGCCTGTTTTGCCCATGTTCACTTTGTCCACAGAGATGGTATACAACCTTGTCACAAGTCTTACTATTGTCCAAATATATCGTGTCTAAAGGATTACGTTGACTGGCCAGTTCAGTAAAACTACCCAAGAAGGAAATAATTTTGGTGTCACAGGGCTTAGTGAATCCATGCTGCGCTACTGTGATCACTGCTTTCTTTTTGTAAGTATTTAGAAACCATCTCTGATTCTAGATCTATCCAGGATACACATCAGACTGTTCTTCCAGCAGTTTTTGTCAAGCTTTGCTTCATTGCTTTTCTGACAGTCTTCTGTCCCAGTCTCATATCATTATATCTTGGGTTATGTGGTATTTTTCCACTTCTGTTTCTTCTCTCCTATGCTTATTAGAAAATTCTCTTTGGTTTCCCACACCAGTTTCTCTAAGTACCTCCCTTATAGCAGAATCCCATGAAATTATTGTCAGATTTACATTCCTGAGAGTTTCCTAGCTATGAAGGCATCCCTGAGTTCTTCCTAAATATAAAAGGAGGGGGGGAATAAAAAATTTAATCCTCCCAATAAATTTAGGTTAATGTCAGATCTAAACAGTGTTCTAAACTCTGTGTATTAGGTTATTGGTTTGCACCTTCTTTCCAAAGTAATTATGGGTCCTTCTAGACCTTTTAGTCTTCAGCTCTAAATCTATAAAACGAGAACACATGCCCCTTATGACTTCAGGTATGTAAATAGAAACAATCTAGTGTTCTTTTAACTTTTTGGAGGCTATATGCCCTATCAATTCAGGCAATTTAGTGTATTTTTTCAGAAATATCTGTTCCCATGTAAAGTGTAACTAAAGTAGATGCATAGGATTTTTGGGCAGGAACACAGTAATGGTGGGCGGGGAAGAGGAGTTAATATTTATTAAGGGTATACTATGTACCAAGTCCTATGTCGGAAGTAATCTAAGTAGTTAGTAACTGGGAGCTGGTTGGAATAATCATTTGGGAGATGATTGCAAGGTGGTTTTTGGTTGTAATTATGGTGCAATTTGGATTGTTCTTTTTTTCTTTTAAAGGAACAGGGAGCAGAATGAGTACCTCACAGGACCAGAGTGGCTGCTCCAGTAATAAAGAACCCCTTTTGAGGTGTTGTGATGCACGGAGGGACTTGGAGCTGGCTATTGGTGGAGTTCTCCGGGCTGAACAGCAAATTAAAGATAACTTGCGAGAGGTGTGACGTGTGCTTTTCTCTTTCCTTGTCTGAACTCTTATTACAGGGCTGGTTAGAGCATGGCGAAGGGATTGGCTTCTCCAAACCCAAAAGTTTTACCCCATGCCTTGCATGGTCTGCCTGAAATGTTGGTGCCTTTGATCCCAAAGGGAAAATAAAGCAGATGTTAGAAGAGTTTGGAAACTCCTGCACCACCTTAGATAATTCAGTCCAGTGTGCATTTTTTTTTTTTTTTTTGCGGTACGCGGGGCTCTCACTCTTGTGGCCTCTCCCGTTGCGGAGCACAGGCTCTGGACGCGCAGGCTCAGCGGCCATGGCTCACAGGCCCAGCCGCTCCGCGGCATGTGGGATCTTCCCAGACCGGGGCACGAACCCGTGTTCCCTGCATCGGCAGGCGGACTCTCAACGACTGTGCCACCAGGGAAGCCCCAGCGTGCATTTTTGATTGCTTCCGTGTGTGGTCCCTGTGCCAAGCACTGCCATCCGCTAAAAAGTAACAAAGTGAATGAGCTCAGCTCATTGAACTGGTCAGTTGTTCTTAATGCATAAAGGATGGCACTTCAGCATGTCCCCTACCATCTGTTAATTTGGTATTGGCATGGTTTTGGTGGTGGCATGGTTCTATAAACGACTTAATTGTTAGAGCTAGCCAGAACGAAATCTGTTCCTTCTATTGGCCTAATAACGTTCTGCTGGTGAGTGGGTAGACCAAGTGTTACATGACTTTGAAATACCACTTTACTATCCAGAAAAAGGTGTTTTAAAATATAGTTTCTTGGGGCTTCCCTGGTGGCGCAGTGGTTGAGAGTCCGCCTGCCGATGCAGGGGACACGGGTTCGTGCCCCGGTCTGGGAAGATCCACATGCCGCAGAGCGGCTGGGCCGGTGAGCCATGGTCACTGGGCCTGTGCGTCCGGAGCCTGTGCTCCGCAGCGGGAGAGGCCACAACAGTGAGAGGCCTGTATACCGCAAAAAACAAAAACAAAAACAAAACAAAACAAAACAAAATATATATAGTTTCTTATGTGGATTCTCCTGGATAATTTATAGATGTTATGATTTTCTTCCTTAGAAATTTTATATTTATCCCTCTTTTGAATCATTCTTTATGCTTCCAGAGACATTTAGTTTATAATTTTACATAAACTGTCTACCCTGATGGTCTTCTGGCTGTTGACATGTAGTGACACATCTCTTTACTAAATTGGCCTACTGTAAATGTGTTGCTCATTTGTAGGGTGAGAAAAGAGGTAAGGGCTAGTTATTAATATTCTTGTCTTCTTCCACTGATGAATTTGTAAAACTATAGGTTTTCAAATTATGTGGAAAACTTAGGGGCATCAGTATCGCATGACATATCCTTGTATTTTCTCTTGACTCCTTTAGGACACCCAAAATAAACCTGATCCTCTTAGAAGAAGGAGTATTGAAGGAGGATTTTGGAGCTTAGATATGCATTATGGCTGGGATTCTTAAACTGGGTCCATGGGGCTTTGGTGGTTTCATGGATGGGATTCAGGACTCAACGCTGAAATTATAGGCAAAATTTTGAATGTATGCATTTTTCTGGGGAGACACTGCATAAATGTCATTGGATAATCAAAAGGATTTGTGACCCCCAGAAGTTTAGGGACCTCGCCATTCTGTGGGAAACACCATTCTTTGAGCTTACAGCACTAGTGAAGCTAACATATATATGTTTTCTAGGTCAAAGCCCAGATTCACAGTTGCATAAGTCGTCACCTGGAATGCCTTCGAAGCCGTGAGGTGTGGCTGTATGAACAGGTAGATCTGATCTATCAGCTTAAAGAGGAGACACTACAGCAGCAGGCCCAACAGCTGTACTGGGTAAGATGACTGCAAGGCCATGATTGGTTTGAATGTGGTTTCTGGTTTCCAGAGACTTTTTCCTGTAATGCAGCATTAATATAGATGAGATAAAAATTTAATCTCGAGTGCTATTTGCTATTTGTTAACTTGGATACACTTGGTGCTTTTAGTATCATTGTGGCTAGATGGTTTCATTTTTTTTATAGTTGCTGGGTCAGTTCAATTGTCTTATTCATCAGCTGGAGTGCACCCAGAACAAAGATCTAGCCAATCAAGTCTCTGTGTGCCTGGAGAGGTAAAGACCCTTTTTGCTTGTTTTGACTTTGGCTCTTTGACTTTGGTGTATTAAAAAAGAGTCATTTTGTAACTCATTGCATGATTTGGATTTAACTTGACGTCTCTCTTCCTTGGATAAGATCATCCTGCTTTATATATTTAATATCATACTTGGTATGATACATGGTACATGGTTAAGTCATCTATCTTTGGTTGAGTTTCTTAGAAAAGTACAGTCATTTCAAATAACTCACTATTTGGTTTCTATTTTGGATGAATTTGAAATAGATGTTTCTTTAAAATAGCCAGGTTTTATTTTTTTTCTCCAGACTGGGCAGTTTGACCCTCAAACCTGAAGATTCGACTGTCCTACTCTTTGAAGCTGATATAACTGCCCTGCGCCAGGCAATCACCACGTTTGGGTCTCTTAAGACCATTGTGAGTAGTGTTCATCTCAGAAGGTTCATAGTGAGCTTCTCAGGTCTGTGGCCTCACAGGTGGTCTTAAAAATAACACATTTTCACTGTGAATAGTGGCTTTCTTGAGAATTTGATAAGCTTCAGAAATTTCATTTTCTGATTAAATTTATAGAGCATTAGGCTGGTAGTGCTTGGAATGTGGTATTGACTCATTGATCATCTCTAGAATTCATCTTGTATCCCTTTAAATACCTTTGACTTCTTTCTTATGAAATTTATGGCTTGAATGGTCTTTAGAGTCAAATATGGTCTCATTTGGGTCTTGTTAAAAGTAGTAATACTACCAATTCTGGTGAAGGTTTCTTACATGAAGATAGTTATGTAGTACAATAGATAGGGAACTCTCAGATTTTATAACTACTTCGTAGGTCAGTGAATTTAGTATAAAGAATATTCTAGTGAAATGTAACACTTCGCTTAATACTTTTGAAATTTAGGGATTACAGTTTCACTTTTTTGGTATGAAAGCATAACATTAGTAAACATGATTAATTTGCTTTTTTCTTATAGCAAATTCCTGAGCACCTGATGGCTCATGCTAGTTCATCAAATATTGGGCCCTTCCTGGAGAAAAGAAGCTATATCGCATTGCCAGAGCAGGTAAAATGTCATTTTGTTTCTTGTAACTGAGTTATTACTTGACTTATGTTTCTTTTGGGTTTTGATTATATCACTTTTTTTTTTGGCTACGAATTATTTGTAAAAAGGCACCAGTGGTAATAAATTAGTTTATGCAATTAAATGCTTCCCTTGAGACTGAATGTCAGAAATTTAGAGGTTTTAGAGGTGTTGAGTAAGAAAGTAATTGTTATCAGTTAGTTCATAAGAATTATCAATAGCTCTCTGATTGGGTTGGTTCTCTCTTAGGGATCCTTCTCTTTATCATTCATAGAGGTGATTTACTTCTAAAGGCAATGTGAATATAGGATCCTAGAAGTTTTGAGTTGAGAAGAACCCTGGAGATCAGCTATACTCCTTGTTTTGTAATTGTGAAAATGGAGGCTTAGGGAAGTCATTTGACTTGTGCAGGGTCAGCACCAAGCCAAGATTAGAGAACTTGGGTCTCCTGCTTTTCTGGCAAACTTTCTACTGCATTTGACATTGCCTTGTTAAGCAGCAAAGTATTGTGTGATTAGCAGAAGTCAGCATCCAGCACCACAGCTGTCCCTCTCAGCGAATGGCTCCTTGGAAGCAAACCTGCCAGCAGTCGCCAAACTCCTTACATACCCAGTACCAATCTGCAGGACTGGCTCACCCAAAAGCAGACCTTGGAGAATAGTCAGGTGTGTTGCTGCCTTTATTGTTTCTGAGATAGATGAAGTAATAGATGGGGCTAGTTATTAACTGATAGTGTATGTCTTTGTTTGGTTTTTAGTTCTAGTCTGGGAAATATATATCTTTTAATAACTTTTTATTACAGTAGTGACATGTCTACACTGTAGATAAAAAGCTTAGGAAAAAAACTGTATAAAGAAATACAAGCCCATAATCCCACATGCGGAAACAACCACTGTAACATTTTTGTTTATGCATACATACACTTTTAAAGAAAAATATCATTCTGTAACTTTTGTTTTGGCTAGCAGATTTTTTTACTAATAGAGCATGAATATATTTCTCTGTCATTTAATTTCTTCCATAAAATCCTTCACACTATATAATATTTCATTGATTGGCTCTAAACTTCAGTTTTTCTGAATATAAATACATTTCCTCTGCATGTCCAGGAACTAATTATTTGCGTACATTCTTGATTCATTTTTTAGGAGTAAATTCTTAGAAATGGCATTCCTAGATTATAGTTCTGCAGTCCCTTTAAGACTTTTGCTACAGATTGCCAATTTGGCTTTCCAGGAAGTTGATAGCAGTTTATATTCCCACCAGAGTATTGAAGAGACCTGCTTCCCTGAAACTTCTCTAATAGTGGTAGTCGTTTACAAGTTTATTTCTCTGAATTTGACACGAAGTAACAGTAAAAACTTTTGTTTTGAGTTTCTTAGATTACTAAGGAGGTTGAGCATTTTTCATGTTTATTAGCCTTCTTTGATGACTTGTCTCATCATATCCATGGCTCATTTTTGTCTTCTTTATTCATAAAGTCACATTATATAGAAGTACTAGTCTCTTTTCTATAAACCACTACAAATGCTTCCTCCTATTTGTCTTATTTTAAAACTGCAGAAAATTAAGTTTTACTGTAACCATATATTTTAATATCTTAATAGAGAAATCCCATACCTTTTGGCTATGTATATACTTAAATTTAGAAACATTGGGCAGTGTGGTAAATATAAGTAGAAGTCTTATCATTGAATCCCAAAGCAGTCATAATATTCTGGCAAACTAATATTGTGTACTTCTTATGTAGACTTCTGCCAGAGCCTGCAATTTCTTCAGTAAAGTCTGGGGCAACCTAAAGGGCTTGGAAAATTGGCTCCACAAGAGTCAGCAACAAGAAGTTTCTGAAAAACCAAGTTACCAAAAGTGTAACAGCCATTCTACTACCAGTTCTTACTCCATTGAAATTGAAAAGGTTGGAGATCTAGAGCTTCTTGATCAAGATGAGATGGAGCTTTCTGATTGGCTGGTGACTCCCCAGGAATCCCATAAGCTTGAGAAGCCTGAGAATGGCAGCTGTGAAACCAGTGAGAAGTTTAAGCTCTTGTTCCAGGTGTTCCAGGAGTCCTATAGTGTGAATGATTGGCTTGTCAAGCCTGATTCTTGTACCAACTGTCAGGGTAACCAGCTCAAAGGTGTGGAGATTGAGAACCTGGGCAATCTGAAGTGCCTGAATGACCACTTGGAGGCCAAGAAACCCTTGTCCACTCCCAGCATGATTACTGAGGATTGGCTTGTCCAGAATCATCAAGACCCATATAAAGTAGAGGAGGTCTGCAAAGCCAATGAGCCCTGTACAAGCTTTGCAGAGTGTGTGTGTGATGAAAATTGTGAGAAGGAAGCTCTGTGTAAATGGCTTCTGAAGAAAGAAGGAAAGGATAAAAATGGTATGCCTGTGGAACCAAAACCTGAACCTGAGAAACATAAAGATTCCCTGAATATGTGGCTCTGTCCATCCAGAAGAGAGGCAACAGAACAAGCTAAGGCACCAAAGGCAATGGCTTCTTCTAGAATTGCTGATTCCTTCCAAGTCATAAGGAACAGTCCCTTGTCAGAGTGGCTCATTACCCCCTCATGCAAAGAAGGATGTCCCAAGGAAGTGCCTCTTAGAGAGGACAGAGCTGGCATACCAAAGCTTACAAGCCACTTGGCCACTTCCTGGTGTCCCTTTAACACAGCTGACTGGGTCTTGCCAGGAAAAAAGACAGGAAATCTTAGCCAGTTATCCTCAGGAGAAGACAAATGGCTACTTCGGAAGGCCAAGGTGAGCACAACACATTAAAATAGCACCTTTTGAAGTATATTTAATACATTTTTACTTTCTTAATCCCAAACCTTGCAAATGGGCCAGATCCTTAAATATCTTAACTATTAAATATGGCTTAAGTATTAATTTTGGTGCCATGTTAGCAACAGAATGGAGGATTTGATTATTCAAACTGAAATTTCTGTGCATTTTCTAGGCCCCAAATCCCCATCTGGCCTATTTTATTGCTACTTATGGAAAAGATTAGTAGAGAAAATAGTTGTCCCCTTTGCTCATTATTAGAATGCCCAACATTTACATCATTCTTTATAGACACTACACTATTTGAAGATGAATTGTTGGTCTCACGCCTCCCAGTTGTCATGTAGCAATCCACCTTTTGTCTTCTTGCAGGAAGTATTACTTAATTCGCCCCTACAGGAGGAACACAGCTTTCCCCCAGACCGTTACGGCCTCCCAGCAGTTTGTGATCTCTTTGCCTGTATGCAGCTTAAAGTTGATAAAGAAAAATGGTTGTATCGAACTCCTCTACAGGTGGGTACATGCCACTAGTGCAAATATTAGTTTTAGCTGCTCAAAGATATTTTGCCTTATATATGAATTCATACTTTGCCCACTGAACTGTATTCCTATTAATGGCTTCTATATTAGGTGAGGTGGGGAAAAGATCATAAAAATTTCATGTATTTCACTTGAACTTGCTCCATGAAGTAACGAGGACATACTTGAAAGTGACCTTTCAAGATGATGTAGCTGTTGGGGGAATTTTTGGAGCCTGTGTGGATTCTAGTAGCTTATTGAGAAGTGAGAGCTTCAGGGTGGGAAACTTGCTTTTTATCCTGCAGTGAAGTGACTTTTTATCTATGGGCTTTTCTTTACAGATGTGAAGGAATGGAGTACTGGAGTCAAGCAAATTTTCTGCAGATTAGCACAAATCCATGAGCTGAGTAACTGCGGCTTGCCAAATCATTGCGTTTCTGGGTCTGATGTAGTTCCTTTTCTGCCTAATTTTGAACTAGTGAAGAGAAATAATCAAATTATGAGTTACTGTGTAAAAGAAAAAGGCTGTTTGTTGATGTTGAGGTGATTCAGTTCCTTCTTACAGAAGTATTAATTCACCCCTACACTAGAAACACAGCATCATAGTGGGTAGGTCTTTTTCATAAGCCTCCACGGCTCCTTAGTTTGGGTTGTTATTAGAAGTACATTAAAGCACTGTAGTTTTAAAAATGAAATAGTTTTATAATCAAGGTGTGTTGATGTATTCTGAAACTAGTAAACTTACTTTTTTTTTTTTTTTTTAACCTAACCTTTGATTGCCTTTGGATGCTTCCCCTTCTTGTGGGTTTTCTTCCATTAACGGTGAATTCTTCTGTTTAATTAATGTACAATATTATTTCACACAAATAATTAACCTTGCCAATATAGTGGTTTTTTTCTTACCAAAACAGTATTAACAATCTTGGCAATTTTTGACATTAATTACAAAACATTTTAGCTTACATGCCAGATTATACATTATTTTTTTTTGAAACAAACTCAACTATTTCAAGTTTTATCTTTATTCCCTTCTCTAAACGTTATTATTGAAGTATCTAGACAGCTCTTTCAGAAGGGCTCCATATTGCTTGAAGACTATATTCAGGGTAATCCTAGCCTCTTTCAAAGTATTCTGAAGAACTACAGGCAGAAGAGCCCCAGTGCTGACTAATCAAAAAGCAAAAGGCAAGACATGCTGGAAATGTAGTACTTGAACTATTCACTATCCTAAGTGTTACTGGTGCATCCTGTGTAAATGTAAGCTGAACTGGACACCTGGTGCTTTTAACTAGGCATAAATTAAATGTCCTCTCACTGCAAGCATAGCATACCTATAGCTTATAATGCAGTGACATTTTAGTGAATAGGCCGTTTTGAACACTGTGCCTTGGGGTGTTTATTGAAGCTTTATGAAAAGTATTGATGTTTCCTTAGCATCCCTAAAGTTATGTCCATGCTTTAAAAAGTTTCTCTGTAGGAGAGAAATGGTATTTATACCATGTTTTAAAATTCTGTAAGATGAGACATCTTAGCTGCTTTCCAGGCTTTTACACTATTAAGCCACTCAACTTGCCTATGTGTTATTGGAAATACTTTTAAAGTTTGTGATGTGGTCATCTAGAAAGCCCTTTTGGGGAAACTTCACATTCCCAGTGTCATTGCCAACTTCATTAGAATTCTTGAACCACAGCTGAAACGAGCCTATTATTTTTTAGTTCTCCAATACCATTTAGAACTTTAAAACTAAAGGTGGTGGGTAAAAACTTAAGGAGCCTTTCCATTATCTTAGGTTGCAGGAAACCTTGTAGTTTTTGAGGTTTAACACATTGTGTATCCCTAAATTAACAATCACTGTGCTAATGAGTGTAAAACATTCTTTTGCATTGATGGATTTTATGCCTCCCTCCATTAAAAGCATAACAGCCATATAGTTGTCCTGTGATTTGTAAAACACCTTGTCACAAAATTATATGAATGTGATATCCTTTGGTTAGGAGTACAGTTGAGAAACACTTGAACATAAAAACAGTGTTTTTATATTCACTTAAATTTATCAGTGTATTTTATGATTCTTGAATTAGCAAATAGGTTATTACTAACTTCCATTGTCTTTCTTGCACACTCTTCATATCTACTTTTAATTCTTAATCTGCTGTTGCAGGTAAGATATTACACTGCTTTTTCTTTTTTTTTAAACTAGAGGACTTCAGCTGAAGTTCAGTGCTTTTCTGCCAAATTCCTTCTAACTAGATGCATTCAGAAAGGCCCTACTTTACTTTCTCTAATCAATCACAATAGCCACCAGTTGTTTAGTATTTCTTATGTATATCGTGCAGTGCAGTCTTATTTAACTTCATTTCAAAGATGAGAAGACTAACTCAGAAATTAAATAACTTGTCCTTATTTTCTTTAGCTTGCTTTCCCAAGGCTTCCTAAAAACTTACAGCTTGTGTCTATATCATCTCTTTTTCGAATTATCCCCAGTAAGATGAGTTAACGCGTACAGAATCACGATTGTTGCACAGATTGTTCTAGCACGGTACACTAATGGTATAATGGTTAATCTGAAATATCTTGAGGTTGGGTAGTGTCAACTCTATTGGAGAAAAATTTTAACCTAGTTGCTAATGCTGCCAGTAGCCCTTCATTTCAACACAAACATGAAAACATGTTTTAGCCTAGTGGGGCATAAACAAATGCCAAGAGTAACTTCGGAGACACCCACTATGTTTTATGTTGGAGTTATGACTTTGGTTCTGTTTTTACCCTTTATTGGGAATACAGGGCAGTATTACAGTCTTGGATTATTAAATGAATAAATGTGGTGATACAGCATTGACAAGCATGACCTGAATTCTGGGAGTAAGTGGTTTTCCAGTTCAGGGGGTAGGAGAAAAAACAGGTGCAAGATCTTCTTTAAAGGAGAAGAGAGCCACATTACTCAGCCACCAAAGGGTTTTGGCTTCAACTCATTAATGGCTGGAAGGAGTGCCAGTCCTGGTCAACCATCCATGATCTTCATCACAGCAAACTGGAAATCTCCTTTTTCAAACTAGTTGCAGGTAAAAGAGTAAATGACTCCAGACTGACATAAATTGATCTGGATGACTACTAAAGTGTCCTCCGTTCACCAGCTAGTAATCTTCAGAGAGACTGTTGGAGCAAGGAGCCTCTCATGTGCTCCCAGTTGTTATATAGCGCGTAGAGGCCCGTAAGGGTTAGTCCTGCCAGGCCGCCTCGTGCCACCCCTCGAAGACCACCTGCAGAGGAAAAACAAGAAAGTAACAGCCTTGTATTGCATACTGTCCTAGCATCACAGGGTTAACTAAGAGTTTCCTAAAGCTGAGACACACTGTTCATGTTTATGCAGATTCCATCCCAAACAGGAGAATAAGCTGTAAAAGTAATAAAAGAAACCAAGACTGAAGTTCAGGAGAGAGAGATTCCCTAAATCAGTTGTTTAATACATAAGCTATACCTTCATATTCACAACGTTTTTTTCCACTTTTAATTTCACAATTTGTATCTAAGATCATCAGCATAATTTCTTGACTTTTCTCAATCTGACTTGATCCTAGAACACTTCTGGACAAGATCTTATGCTTATCATTGAAGTCACAGCCAGATCAGTAATTAATTCCCTGCTAGTCATATAATTTAGAACTTGGGACTTCCCTGGTAGCACAGTGGTTAAGACTCCAAGCTCCCAATACAGGGGGCCCGGGTTCGATCCCTGGTCAAGGTACTAGATCCCACATGCATACTGCAACTAAGAAGCCGGTGAGCCATAACTAAGGAGCAGCCCGCTGGCCGTAACTAAGGAGCCTGCCTGCTGCAATGAAGACCTGGTGCAACCAAATTAATAATAAGAACTTAACTGACACTGTCAACTGATTTAAGGCTGTATGTAAACAGTGACACCCTCTTTGAAAAAGTATTAACAGCCTTTGGACTCTGCACAGGTCCTCTAAATATTAACTTTGAAGACTCAAGACAGAATGGTGGGTGATGGCTATAATCAAGCTTTGAGTTAGATGCTGATGAAGCACCAACTCCCCTGTTGCTTATTCCTACCCTGATGTGTCAGAAAATCTCAACTAAGGAGCAATGAGGCACTTAACATCATCATACTAGTTGAAAAACATTCAAGGATTAGACTTTGAACTGTTTCTGATTAACAACAAAAGAATTTTTCATGTGGAAAAAGATTAGGAATAGATATTTCATTTGAAATGCAGAAACAAAAATGTTTCAGTCAGTTATCTGAAAATAGTCCCCAAGTCTAATAAGAGGAATGGGGGTACCCAAAGAAGCTTTTAAGAAATATTTGATGTTCTCTTACAGTTTCACAAATAAGTAGGAATCACAGACTTCAGGTGTAGCCTATATTGTACCTATGGAGTATTTGTTCCAA
This sequence comes from Delphinus delphis, assembly GCF_949987515.2. NCBI lineage: Eukaryota > Metazoa > Chordata > Mammalia > Artiodactyla > Delphinidae > Delphinus > Delphinus delphis. The sequence goes on from NC_082698.1 coordinate 45,653,399, forward strand.
GTCACATGTTAGGAAGGCAAAGGTCCAGTGGTTATACCTTATTATAGGCCCTTTAGCTACAAGCCAGTAAATTCCGTGCAATTCATGACACTGCTGAGTTAGAATGCTTCAGACCAACCCTTTCTGCAATGAAAGTCTTGCCAGATGGCTTCAGATGATAAAGGGCCACTCCCTCTAGGAGGCTCTCTAGCCTGAAGACTTAAGATAGCTGACCTGTTTAAGCTTCAACTATGAAGTGCCCTAATTATCTCTCTTAAACAGACCCAAATAGAAACTGCAGGCATCATCTGTAAACAGCTGTCAAATATGTGGGAAGGAGGATCAGAAACATAAAAAAATTAAAGTAAATGGGAGATATCTCCTAGAAGTCTACATCATCTCTTTGTATCTTGCCACACAGACTACACATGACAGTTGAATTTGCAACTGTATTCAGTGTGGTTGAAAAATTAGAAAAATGATATAGGGGAGGTAATTGAAAGCACAATAATTTCGCAGACACCATTTCCTGGGACCATACATTCAACTTCAGACTAACTCCCCTGGACCTTTGGCCGATTACAAGTCCACAGGACTCTGAAGTCTGCCCACTGGTTTGGAATTGGCTGCAAGCTCTTACTTTCAGTTGGCCTTTTGCTTTGAGTGTCCTAGGAACATGGTTTCTACTTGGCCATTTTAGAAGGATCTTCACACTACTCATCTATCAGATAGCAAGCCTCCCTGGATATAGGTACTAGGGGTAATAATGAAATTGGGAACTATAAGGATTTAAGATTTTGGAGACATAAGTGGCACACTGTATCCTTTAAGAAAAACTTATCCCCTAGAAAGCCTTCTACTTTCTGACCAAAATAAAACAAACTTAGTTTAAATCAATTATGTTACTTCTCTGAAGACTAGAAAAAAGCTTCTAGTAAGAAGACACCAAACATACGTAAGTGCTTGATTTACTAATAATCACAGTAACCCTGACTCAAGGGTAGCCTTTTATTACATGTTTTAGTTTTAATTCTTTCCATTAATTTCAGGGTTTTCCAGCTGGTTGATCTGTTAAAAGTTTGACAGCCTTGGCTTTAGGCTTTCTGTAATAAAAACAACTTTTGCCCAACTAAACACAGGAAGTCGATTAGCAAATAAACTTGCTTTGAACACAGAGTAACCAAATGAGGCCAATGGTTAATCTCTATAAAGCAGAACAAACATGAGACTTGTGTGTCACAGTTTTATCTTCTGTCTTTTGGATACTTATACAACTCTTCCAGAAAGGGCAAATATCACCTCTTCTAAACCTGAGAAAATGAGGCCCAGAATATTTAAACGCCTGGTTTATGGGGTATAGAGCTGATCACTGGCAGAGCTGACACACTGAACTGAAAATTATTTTAGCACAAGGGTCAGCACATTTTTCTTGAAACGACCAGAAAGTAAATATTTTAGGCTTTGAGAGTGCAAAGGCTACGTAGGTACTTATATAACCATTAAAAATGTTTACTGTTTAAAAATGTAAAATACATTCAGTGAAGAGACAGGTATCTGGCCAGCAGGAGTCTGTGGCCCTTGCTTTAGACAAACAGCCTTACATACACAGAGATGGCTACAAATTCCATTCAACAAATGTTTGTACTACTTAAATTTTTTTGTTAAAACTATTCTTTAAAACTGTGATAAAATACACATAAAATTTACCATTATTAAGTGTACAGCTCAGTAGCATTAAGTACATTGGCGTTGGGCTACCATCATCCATCTCCAGAGAACTTTTTTCATCTTACAAAACAAAAACTCTGTGCCCATTAAACAACAATTCCCTCCTCCCCTTCCCAATCTAATGCCTAATTTAATTTTTATTATGTTGATATATCTTTGCTCACTTTAATTTTTATTTTTATCAAAGTAGTCCATATAGATAATTTTAGAAGTCAAGATAGTACCAAAAGATTTTAGTGATGCACAACAGTCTGGGGTCCTCATCGTTCTTACCCTAATTCCCAGTTCCCAAAAGCAACTACTTTAATTCTTCACTTTTTACCTGCATGTTTCTAAAGAACATCTTTATCTTGCTATTTCAATCCTAGATATTGTCTATTGACTTCCTACTAGGAAAACTGTGTCAAGTCTCGTAAGAATTGTACAAAATATGCTTATGGCAGAAAGGTTTATTGTTATCTCATTTACAACTCTCTGAAGGCAACAGTCACCCTTGTTTTATAGACAAACTCAAATTCAGACAAGTTACTCTCCTATTTACACATTTATTTAGGGATCCAGTGCTAGTCAAACTCAGTCTGACTCCAAAGCCCAGTTTTCTTCAGCATACCAAATTGCCTCCAGCATAGAGAAAGGAGATTATCAGGGAAATTTCTTGAAAGGGGTACTAACAATTGAGCTGGGCCTTAAGGATGGACTGGATTTCAAATTTATCTGTTTGATCATACGACATGCATGAGAAAGCTGTGGGAGAAAAGGCTGGGAAGATAGGTTAAGAATAGAACATGGAAGGCTAGGGTGAGAAGTTTGAATTAAGATAGGAAGTGTGTCATCATCACAGGCTCCTGGGTAGGGAGTATTAGAATTAGAACCTTCCTTGAGGAAGATTAAGCTAGAAATAGTAAGTAGGTAAGAGACTGGAGGTAGAAGTCTAATGTCAAAATGGTCAACGGAAAATACTGTTAGAGAAGTTCAGGGCTTGTGATAAGGGCCTCAACTCAGGTGATGGGTGTGGTAAACTTCGTAACTGATGGAATGAGGGGACAGAGTAAGAAAGGCAGAAATCAAAGGTGATTAGGCCTGCTTCCTGCTTCTTGTTTTTTCTTTCTTCGTTTTGTAACAGAGTGGAAGCAATAGGTGGGACTTTGAACTGCGCTTCTGGGCTTTCCTGGGCTCCCATACCACTGCCCCATCCAGTCCTTCCTTGCAATGCCAGCGCTTCCATGCAGGACAAAACTCACTAAAATATCCCAGCTGTTTTTGAGCCCCCACGTTACAGTGTCCTTTTAGGACTAGTCTTTCGGTGGCTGTTTTTCTGCAGGTGGTAGGGAGTGTCCCAGACCCCTTTTGAGAACCTTGTGGAAATTTTAGAGGATTTAGAAACCCTGACTTAACATCTCCTGGTGTAAACTCTGTACTCAGGAGAAGGGTGAAAGTTTAACTCTCTGGAAGTTACAATAAACAATTTAAGGCTTGTAAGTAAATGGAAATGCTCTAGTACTTAGATGGTAAGAATTAAAGTCCAGGTAAGCCAAGTCTTTACACTGGCCTATGAAGTTCTATCATCTATATGATTTGGTCCCTTCCCACTTTTATCACTCCAGATTCTACTACTCTCCCATTGCCTTTTTTTTTTTTGCTGTAAGTGGGCCTCTTACTGTTGTGGCCTCTGCCGTCGCGGAGCACAGGCTCTGGACGCGTAGGCTCAGCGGCCATGGCTCACGGGCCCAGCCGCTCCGCGGCATGTGGGATTTTCCCAGACCGGGGCACGAACCCGTGTCCCCTGCATCGGCAGACGGACTTTCAACCACTGCACCACCAGGGAAGCCCTCCCATTGCCTTTTAACTCCCACTTCAGGGCTTTTGTTCTTGCTGTTACCTAAACTGCTCCCTCCAGACATCCACCTCACGCTCCCTCATCTATCCATCTTTGGTCAGATATCACCTTTTCCTTGAAGGGTGTCTTAAAACACCTTGGTACATACAGTTTTCCATGTATGCCTTTGTGTGCTGTGGGATAAATTGCTGAAAATTAGATGACTTAAGCAAAGGATCTACATATTTAAAATAGTAATAACTAACGCCAAATTGCTCTTCAAAGTACTTGCTTACCTTTGCCAATAAGCATCGTCTACCATCACTTTTTAAAAGCCAGGTTGTGAAAAATATTACCTTAATGTTTTATTTTGCTTTTCCCTGGTTGCTTGTGAGCAAACTTCAATTGTTCATTGGTCATTTGCCTTTCCTCCTGAAGGGCTTTGTCATATCCTTACTCCACTTTTTACTGGGTTGTTGGTTTAAGTCATTTGTTGACATGTTTTATACATTATGGCAGTTAGCTCTTTGGAAGAATGTTGATGCCAGTAATAGAAACAAAGAAGTCATCAAGAGGCTGTTTGTGGCATATGAAGTTTAATTTTGAAGGCCTGGCATTCATTGAGAAGTAGTACATTTTAACAATAACCCTGATAATTGCTTAATTTGAAGAACTGTATTTGTTTATCTTCTTACTTTTACTTAGCTTGCTTTTATAAGGTGACTTTCTCATGGAAGGCACAGGATTAACAGGTAAGGAATTTTCTGCGAGGGGGAAAGGGGCACCCATATTTTTTGGTTTCTGAGGTCTTGTTTCCTGAAGATAAGTGATCAGGTCTCTTCAACATTCCTAAACTTACACATAATAGCAAAACTACAGCTGTTCTCATTCTGGTAAAATACTGGTCGTTAGATTTTCACATGGCATAGGAAACTAATAATGACATTTCACATCCTCTGAAAAATATTTACAGAGTTCATTAAATAAAGCATTATATCTGAAGTAAAACCACACCATCAGAATTATTCCTTTAGCCTCTTTTTGGTGTGACAACTACCCACCTTCTCATGTATTTTCCCTCATGGTTTTTCTTTCTACAAAAGCAGCTTCCATACCTAAATTGAATCATATTGCTTTCATTCTAAACCCCTTCCTTTAAAAAAAAAAGAAAAAAATTCCTATTCTAGAAGAGTAAACTGGGGATTGGAAAGATTTTAGGTCAACAGGAATTAACCATTCTCTAAATGTAAACTTCTTTCCTCAATGGTTTATGCTGATTCTACACTAAAGAGTGCCTAAACTCTTTTCCAAATCCTTGAATCTAGAAGTTTTACAAATATTCCTGCCACACAAAACTCATAATTCTGTGCTCTGTCTTAAGTAGAGTGTAAACCAGAAATCAATAAGACACTGATTTGCCTCTTTTAGAGCAATTTTGATGCGCTGAGTTAAATTGTTCAGCCAGGAACTACAAACCAATGTTGGAATTCTGGGTCAGCAGACTATTTACCTCTTCTACGTTCCCCAATTGCGGTGGAAACTGAAATGTACTTGTCACCTGACATAGAATTAATGAATATTCCTTTTTGCCCTTTTTCTTCTGAGCCAAGAGCCTACTCTTCCATATTTGATGTTGGAGGTGTCCCAGGTGGTGTTATAAACGCTACTCCCGCAAGGAAGTTCTGGACACAGAAAGCTAGGCTCTCCTTTTCTGGATAACACCAAGTATTCAGCCTTTCCCTTTTTATCTTTAAAATACATGTAATATGTCTTAAATGAGATGGTAATTCAGTACATTTTTATCCTCAGGACTGCCCTCAACACAAGAAATGCCGTAATGGCTTACCTTGAGCAAGAAAACGGGGATTGGTGGGAACTGAGCTGGAGCTTCAGTGCCATCCACTGGGGTAGCTGCTCCCCAACCTCAGCTCCAGCCATCTGCCACCACACATAACATGAGCTTAGTGTCCTCCATTTGTTCAAAAGAAGCTAAAATTTCCAGACTTTTGTGTGAAATCTCCTGTTTTTTAAATTTTAATTTGATTTTTAATAAACATAGTTTGGGCCAACTAAACTCTTGATGGCTGAGTGCCACCCTTGTGGTGCCAATTAGGGTTTTCAATTCCTTTGTCTGATCCCAAACATTTTCAATGTGGAAGTATTTTTAGGTTTTTAACAAGGTTCTTCTATGCCAAGGTAACACTTCCATGGACATAAAAGGTATTTACTGTCTTACTCTACCTGGGAGCTCTGTTGATGTGCGTAAGCACATGCAGAAAGTATTGCGAGCTCTTAAGAAAATTCCCAATGTGATCCATTTTCAAAATTAAAAAAGCCTCTTACTCTCAGTTATATCAGGAAATTTTGGATTTTACAATTCTGTTGAGACTTCTCTCATTTCTTTCCAGTAAAAATGAGGCCAAAATGCTACTTGATATTTGTGATAGAGGAATTACATAAAAACGAAATTACTCAGTTAATCAAGTGTCTAAAAGCAGAATAAAGCAATCAAACAAATAAAAGTAGTTTTCAGAGGCTTGAGTATAGAACATATGTAGTTTAGGCAATTTAAAACAGAAATGTGAGAAAAATCTGGGGCTGTCGCTAGTTATATGATCTTTTAAGAAAGATCATCTTAATACCATCCGTGCTCATCTATAAAATTGGGGTGTGATGATTATCACTTCACAAAGTTTTAAATGAAACAAGTTATATTAACTGATTATTGCTGAGAGTGTAATCATAACTCAGTGAATGTTAATTTCTTTTCCATCTTAGAGGAGAATTTGATACTTGATCTTCATCCAGTTAATTTTGACTCAACTCTCAGGGTTTTTTTTTTTTTTTCCCAAAACTGAATGGTATTTTGTCCACCCATGTTCATAACAGCATTATGCACAGTAGCCAAAGTGGAAGAAACGCAAGTATCCATTGACAGATGAATGAATAAACAAAACGTGGGACATACGTACAATGGGGTATTATTCAGCCTTAAAAAGGAAGGAAATTCTAACATATGCTACAACATGGATAAACCTTGAGGACATTATGCTAAATGAAATAAGCCAGTCACAAAAAGAAAAATACTACATGATTCCACTTACGTGAGGTACCTAAAGTAGTCAAATTCAGAGAGATAGAAAGTAGAATGGTGGTTGCCAGGGGCTGTAGAAGGGGGAAATGCAGAGTTGTTGTTTAACGGGTACAGGGTCTCAGTTTTGCAAGATCAAGAAAAGTTCTGGAGATTAGCTGCACAACAATGTAAACATACTTAACATTACTGAACTGTACACTTAAATGGTTCGGATGGTCAATTTTATGTTATGTGTATTTTACAAAAAATAAAAACCAAAATCCCAAACCACAAGATGGCAGAGAACATTATACTACAAAAAAAAAAGTATAATGTTTCCTTTGAAACTACAGTATGGATAAAAAGCATACTTCAACTGTATTAAGAGACAGCTTCACTATTTAATAGTACCTACCTGTACATTTATACAACATGCCTGTCATGGTTCCAGCTGCTACTGTGTTGAGGTCATCTTCTGCACCTCGTGTTTTTTCAATGATGACACCAAATGCACTATAGAGCAAAGCTATAGGGGAAATGGAACTGATCAGTAATAAAAAAGTAAACTGAAAGTCAGTGTGACAATTATATTTAGATAAATGTATTCTACAGACATATTATAAGTATTCACAGACATATAAACAATGATCACTGGAACACTATTTGTAATAAAAAAGGCCTAGCAACAAATAAAATGACCTTCAAGAGGGGACTGATCCAGAAAGAGACTTTCTACATAATGGAATACTATGTACTCACTTAAAACGCAGGAAGAGCTCTATTCACTAATATGTAAAGCAGGCACATGTGTGTATGACTCTGGATATGCAAAGAAAATGTCTGGAGAGATTCAGAAGAAATTTATTAGCTATTTATGGAAAGTACTACTGGGGAGTCCCAGGAAGAATATCTTTAATTTTCACTTCCATTTTATTCGTAACAGCTGTACTTTGGGTTTAGAAACAAAAACAAAACACATGCATTTCTATTCTAAGAAAAATATAACTTCCAGAAACATGAGATCTGGTTCCTGCACATGTAAAAACCCTAACACTAGCACTATTTAGTTTTAACAAGATCTTCCCCCAAACTACCATTCTCTTATGCCTGTAAAGACTGATTAGCCATGAATGCATTAACCCTTCTCCTTACCCTTTCTCAAAATTATAGCCACATTTGACCCCTCAAAATTATACCAAACTCAGCCTTACAACTCCTCTGCTGTGATATTTTTATACTTCTATAAGGGCTCTTCTTCCCGTTTCAATTTATTTAACTGAAACTAAACTTGAGCAGAACATTGTGACCGGTCACATTACAAGGGAAACATACAGGGTGACTGGCCACCCCAGTCTGCCCAGAATTGAGGGTTTCCTGGAACAGGAAGTGCTACAACTGAGAAAGTCCTAGGGAGACCAGCACGACTGATTACTCTGGGCACACAGGTACAAAGGAGGGTGACTGTGCTTGGGAAGGGCACTGGGGTCATGGGCAGCATATGGAAGCAGACATTTACTATTACAGTGTGAAAATGTACTGCTTCCAAAGCCTATGACAAGGCTAGGATCTCACTCTGTTACACAGAGGCTTTTCCTATTTTTTTAACAAGATGCCTACATTTTCTCTTACTTAATCTGCCACAAGTAAAAGATTTTCAGACTTTCAAATAAAGTAAACTTTGGATTAGGGCATAAGTGCCATAAGTAGGCTTATTATAAGTCATGAGTAATCAAAAGAGTCAATCATTCATAAACATTACAGTATGAAAGCATTTGGTCCTAAGTACTACTAAATTATCCCTTCCTTAGAACTGCAAATGTTTTCAATGTCTACAAAGGCCCTATTACAATTCTGGCAATTAAGTCTGGGAAATCTAATTAGGTAAAGAGAATGATGAATGCTCTATTAGGAAAACTTATCAGGACAGCTGGATTAATCTACCATATCTTACTACAGGAACTTGAACCTCTCCTAACAAACAAAACCATTTGCCTTGAACCTAAATTATTTTAATTTCATTTAGTTAAAACATGATTTTATTTGGTGTCTTGCTGAGACAGGAGAGTATGCAATGCTTAAAGCATTTAGAAATGAATGTATTTCACAATGGTATTAGCAGCTGGGATTCTTTTGTTATACAGTTTATGGTCTTCTCCTAAGTAGTATCTATACTACTCACTAGAGTGGATTTAAACATAATTTTTAACATCCCAGGACCAGGATTTTAGTTGATCAAATTGTTCATAATACATGTACATTCTTTCTTTGCAGTAATAATAATTTATTAAAAAGTGAGATATCTACTTACCCAGAGAACCTAGAGTATTAGCCCAAAGTGCCCCTTGCCTGGTCACCATATTCAAGATCCTACCAGGGCAGAAAGAGAAAGAATCTGTATTTAGAACCAGTATTCCTTTAGTATTTAGAAAAACCATAATAATAGCAATTTTAAATGTATAAACGCAATATACAAAGTTTTCTTAATTTTAAAACTTAACACCTCCTCAGAATTCAATTAGGATAGCTTTTACTTTATATAAATATTTATATTTATATGTAAATATAAATGAAGATTAGATTAAAAACTCCAACATTTCTGGGCAACAAGTAAATTCTGATTATTAAATGTGTAAAACTATTAAATATATAAAAGGTTTGAATGATATCCGGGAATGTATTTTATAAAGTTTACAGAAACTGATCTATGTTAAAAAAAAATGACATAACAGACAAACTAGCTTATAATTAAGTTTCTTATGTGTGTGGGGTAGTATGTATACTCAGAATGTTAAGTAGAATCAAAGTGTGGAATATCATGGAATATAAAGCAAACTTAAAGACAAATACTAAAAGGAAAAAGTCATCTAACTAGAATACATGAAGAAAGTGCACTCTGTGTCTGCTCCCAGACTAGAACTAAGCAGCCAAAGTGAATGCTTAGCACACTCTCAAGGAAGCACAGCACTGCCCTCATCCAGTGCCAGACGTCACCAGAACAGTGACGGAGGCAACTGGAGGAAGAAGACAGAACACTGCTCTCCCAGCAGTGTAACACTGTCACAGGAATGGTTCTGTCCTGACAGCTGACTACTGCTGGAGATTATAGAATTACAACAACAAACAGTAAAAGAACTCATTTAATTAAAGCACTCATTTAAATTAATGCTCAGTAATAACAAAAATCTGTATTACTTTTAAAGGATTATTTAAAAAATTAGTAATGATTACAAATATTATGTTACACATTTAATTAATCTAATTATGGTACATATTTACTAATATATTAAGTTTAGCACTTAATTGTTTTTCATTTATAACAAGCATCTAAAACTATTAATTTTCATTACTGTATTGCTGGTGGCACTGCAAATTGCCAAAGTCCTTTGGAATGTGATCGGGCAACACCACTTAACTGGGCCCTTACCTACTTCCCACTTTAACCATCTCTCAATAGATTAAAGGCAGAAAGTAAGGAAACTTACCCAAGATCCCAAAACAGTAAGCAATGAAACTGGGCTTTGAAACTACATAGATTTGTCTGGCCTGAAACCCAATTACCTTTCCATTTTTAAAATGTTGTCTCTCTATTTGAAAGATCAGAATGATTATACTAAAAAATGGTATGTAAGATTTTAAAAATCTGACTTCAGAAATGCAAACCAATTTGACTCTCCCCCAAAATTAGTAACTATGATGGTTTTAAGAAACAAAGGTTATCTTTTCTAAGAGACCTTCCACTTTCAAATTGGTGTTCAGTAATATGATGCTGGGGATTTGTTTCAAAATAATATGGAAGGGAAGAAGGAGGTGGGACATAACTGGTCCTCGTGCTGGTTGATGGTTGTTGAGCTTGGGTTATAGTTCATAGATGTTCACTGTACTACTTTGTCTACTTTTGTATAGATTCAAAATTATCCATAATACAAAAAGTAAAAAAAAATTGGAGTAAAGAACGAATATTAAGAATATAAATACAAAAATATTCAAGGATCTGAGCTTGTAAAGCAAGGGCAGTGATCCATACAGTAGTAGGAATATGAAAAACTTGACAGGCTTTCAGGTTTCCCAAGGTCCAATTCTAACACACTGCTGCCATCTGCTGGCTAAGAAACATATAAGGAAAATGGAGCTTAAAGGGTCCTAAAATAAAAACCACAAGCCACTGAAGAACACATACTGTGTGATTCCACTCATATGAAGCATAAAAACATGCAAAACGAAACAATATATTATTTAGGGAACAGTAACAGGAACTTCTCATGTTTATTCCTTAATCAGGGTGAAGATACATGTTATATACACTTTCTGACCTTAATTGCACTTTCCCTTCTTTGCAAACTTCAGTTTCCTAAGAGAACACTGTCTTACTCCTTTTGGAACCACCTCTAAGTTCTAGGGATTTCATTTAAATTTTCTGCACCTTTGCACGTAAGAAAAGGAGAGTGAAGTCAATGAGAAGCTCAAGTCAAATGTCGGCAGAGTTAGCAATTACTCTTATGTGCTTATTTCTTCACTTATCATGTCCTACACTTATGCACATCCCTGAACTATCCAAATAATGTACTAGTAATTCAACAATTTGAAAAGCATGTTATATAGGCCTGCAAAATGGAACAGGTGTAGCTGAGAAGTTAGGTTAGGATAGCACCAGCTGACGGAGGGACACTGACTCAAAAATCACTCCTTCTAAAAGCTTAGACCCAGGACTTAATTCCTAAATTCCTTTTATTTTGAATAAGGGAAAAACAAAACAAAACACCGGAAAAAAAAAAAAAAACTGACCAAAAAGTATACCAATACTCTAAACAACCGTAATCTCAAGGTTGTGCTCATCAAGCCAACAAAGTAGAGATTAATATTCAAACATCACTACGTCATTACATAAGACTTACTGTACATTTCTTGGTTTGGACCAGGCCATGTTCTGGGTTTCCTTCAGTCCTAGCCGTAGACCATTCATTGCCCCAAACGCAGCCCCTGGCAAATCATAGTAACAATTCATTCAAATAATCAGCTATATACTAAAGAACAACTATATTTCTCATTCTTTTTCATTTTTATTTAACAATAAGAAAACTGTAAATAATGATTTTCAAAAAAACAACCCTGAAGGTGATATTTTAATTGCCTTTGTTTTTAAGCACCTCTGACTACTTGGATTGAGGATACTTAAAAAAACATATATAAATACCAACCTGTCATACAACATCCTCCAATGGTAAAGAAGGCCAGTTCAAATCTGCCCCGGGTTTTATTAGCTCCAGTTGGTAAAATAAACTCATCTGTATCCTACAGGGATAACAATGAAAACCAAGTTGAGCTCCCCTTAAGACACAGTACTTGGCAAAGTGTTTAATTTTTCAAAGGAGTTTTTCACATAATGTAAATCCGTATATTAACTAAAACTCAACTATACTTAGTCAAACAAAAGTAAAACTTTCTGCAACAAAAGGAACATGTAAATCAAAATTAAATGAAATATACAACATATATAGTTATACTCATTAGTTCTTAGGAGAGATTCTTGCCCAGAACTTTACATCTTAATGTAAGTTTGATAGATTATAGGAAATTTGCCTTCATGATAAATTTGAAAGTTTAGGAAGGCCATCTCTAGAGAAAGGTAAACTGAATGCTATGAGAGATAACAGAATACCAGTCTGGAAGGAGAAAATAACTTTCACTCTGTAGCTACTATTTATCCAGAACCATTTTACTATATGTAAGACCAATGATCATAAAAAATGAGCAGAAACTATAAAAGTACAACAGTTTGGATCACTTACGCAAGGGCAAAAATCACCTCCTTAACTAGTTGTTTAAAGGGGATATATTCCTTTGATAATCTTAGAAAGCTTACTAGATCCACCTTCTAGTAAATGCATATACAAAATTTGGTATGAACCCCCTGAAGGTCAGCCAAGAATCCTAGGTTGAGAAGTGCTACTGTAAGAGCACAATAGGATTGATTTCGCAGTACAATCCACTTTTTTATGATGAACAAATACATTTTTGCCAAGCTTTCCATACAAAAATGGTTAAAATGAGCCCCTGAAGGATAGCACACACCCTTAGCAAAAAACACTAACCAAAAAAAAAAAAAAAAAAAAAAAAAACACTAACAAGTAAACATCCCTTTGGCAAATACTGACCTTTGGTAAATGCATTCCTGATTAGGAAAACTGTACCTCTGTACTGATTTTTGACTTCTGGCTTGTGCACACGTTCTTACCAAAAACTGTACAATAAACAAGCCCACGTACTCTCATCACACAGAAATGGTCTGTTGGGCAATGAGAAGCAAACTCTAAAAACTTCAGTGTCTAACTATATTTATTATACATAGATCTGTAAATTCTGGGTGTTTCCTGACTTTTCAATTAATGACTTAGTTTTAAATTGTGCTTCCTGTTTGAGGTTTTTAGGAATGGTATATTTAATATGATGAGGTAAATAATTATCCTTCAATCCAGAAATGGATCACTAACTACACATAGAAAATATAAAAAAACATGGTCATGATTAACATTAGTAAGTATTGATACAAGTGCATGTCATCACCGACTCATTCTTCAGCTAGTGAGTCAACCTTGCATTCCTGAGATATCCAACAACTACTCTTTGAAGCCTGATGTTGTAAACTGAGCTTTAAAAAAAACCTACTATTTGCAACTTTATCTGTGTTGAATCAGCAACTTCTCCAAACTGAAAAAACAAAACCCACAAAAACAACCAACCAAAACCCGAGGCTAATATAAACCTTAAAATGTATAACCCCCTAATTTCAAATGTTTGTATTCATGAGACCACTCTTATTTTCATAGGCTTTTGAATAATAATAATCTGATCTAATTAAATAAACTCAGGTGGTATTTTTTTCCCCAAATGTAGATTTGGTTCAAGATTTCAGTAAAAAGATTCCCACTTTACACTTTCATTTACACTTAACTTAGTATTAATGACCTCTTATAACTTTGTAACTACTCACTCCAATATTTTTTATTGGGGTGCTTTTAAAGTTAATTACTTGTTGCTTTTATTTATGTATTTTTTAAAAATTTTATTTATTTATTGGCTGCATTGGGTCTTCGTTGCTGCGCGCAGGCTTTCTCTAGTTGTTGTGAGTGGGGTCTACGCTTCACTGCAGTGCGCGGGCTTCTCACTACGGTGGCTTCTCTTGTTGCGGAGCACAGGCTCTAGGTGCATGGGCTTCAGAGTTGTGGCTCGCAGGCACTGGAGTGCAAGCTCAGCAGCAGTGGCGCACGGGCTTGGTTGCACTGCGGCAGGTAGGATCTTCCTGGACCAGGGCTTGAACCCATACCCCCTGCATTGGCAGGTGGATTCTCAACCACTGCACCACCAGGGAAGCCCTACTTGTTGCTTTTAGATATAAATCTTTAATTTGTGCTCTGATCACTGCTCCTTCTGATCACAGAAGTGTGTACAAAGAAGCAGGCAGCCATTGTTGTTGTACCCTCACCACCCCCACTTATTCCAGGGGCTTTAAAGAAGAGCTGGGAGCTGGTCTCCTTGCTGCTTCCCCGTTCGTGAACTAGACATTAAAGACTAGAACATTCAAAAGCAATTGCATAAAAAGGAAAAATTAGAAAGTGACAACACACACCCAGGAAAAAGTTTACGCTCAGAAAAGAACTGAGAAGAGCTTAAGTTTACATTTCAGGCTGGTCCTTGGCACATAGGGAGACTGTAATAATAGTAATAATAATAAAAACCAATAACCAAATAAAAGCAAACCTTGGGGAAGGGGGGAGAATCTGATTTCCAGAGTTAACCACATTATTAGAGTCAAACGTCCAGTTTTCAATAACAAAAAATCACAAGGCATACAAAGAAATAGGAAAGCATGGTCCATTCAAAGGAAAAAAAATAAATCAACAGAAATGTCCCTAAAAAACACCTGATAATAGGTCTACTAGGCAAAGACTTTAAAGTGTCATAAAGATGCTCAAAGAACTAAAGGAAATGTGGAGAAAGTCAAAACAATGTATGAACAAAATGGAAACAAAGAAATAGAAAACGTAGAAAGAAACCAAAAAGAAATTCTGAAGCTGAAAGAACAATAGCTGGAAAATTCACTAAAGGGATTCAAAGGCAGATTCGAACGGGCAGAAGAAAGAATCACTGAACTTGAATACAGAATAGAAATTATTCAGTCTTAGGAAATGGAGAAAAAATGATTGAACAGAAGTGAACAGAGCCTAAGGGATCTGTGGGATACCACAAAGCAGACTAACATACAGACCATGAGTTACAGAAGGAGAGAAAGAGAATGTTTGAAGAAACAATGGCTGAAAACTTCCCAAATTTGATAAAAGAGATGCATATGAACATTCAAGAAGCTCAATAAACACCAAGTAAGATACATTCAAAGACACCCATACTGAAACATGTTAAAATCAAACTTTCGAAAGCTAAAGACAAAGAGAGAATCTTGAAAGCAGCAAGAGAAGCAACTTATCACATACAAGGATCCTCAATAAGATTAACAGCCGATTTCTCAAGAGAAACTTTGGAGGCCACTAGACAGTGTGCTGATATATTTAAAGTGCTAGAAGAAAAAAATGTCCACCAAGAACCCCATATTCAGCAAAACTGTTCTTCAAAGTGAAGGAGGTATTAAGAAATTCCCAGATAAACAAAAGCTGAGAGAGTTCATGACCACTAGACCTGCCATGCAAGATATGATCAAGGGACTCCTACAAAGTAAAATGAAAGGACAATAGACAGTAACTCAAAGTCTTATAAAGGGATAAAGATATCAATAAAGGCAAATACATGGACAATTATAAAAGTATTACTGTAACTTACGCTTTTGACTCCACGTTTGTTTTCTACATAAAGTTTAAAGCATTTAGAAGAATTATTAGATTATGTTTTTGACCACATGATGTATAAAGATATAATTTTGTGACATCAACAATTGAGAGGGGCAGGGACAGCTGGTAAAGGAGCAGCATTTTTGTATGTTACTGAAGTTAAACTGGTATAAATTCAAATTAGTGTTATAACTTTAGAATACATTTTAAAAAAAAGGTTATAAGAAAGGAATTTAAACAATTTCCTACAAAAAAATCAAATAAACACAAAAGAAGATATTAATGCAGGAAGGGAGGGACAAAAAAGCCAAAAGCTTATAGAAAATGAATAGCAAAATGCCAGAAATCTCTCCTTATCAGTAAACACTTTAAATATAAATGGATTCAACTCTCTAGGCCAAAAGACAGATATTAGCACAATGGACTAAAAAACATGATCCATTTATATGCTGTCTACAACAGATTCACTTTACAGCCAAAGACACAAAAAGACTGAAAGTGAAAGTATGGAAAAAGATATTCCACACAAATAATAACCAAAAAAGAGCAGGGTGGCTATACTAACATCAGAAAATATAGACTTTACAGCAAAAAAGGTTACAAGAGACAAAGAAGGACATTATATCAATAAAAGTATCAACATAGCAAGAAAATATAACAATTATAAACATTTACTTAACTAATAACAGACCATCAAAATATATTAGGCAAAAGTGATGGAATTAAAGGGAAGAATAGAAAGTTCTACAGTAACAGTTGGTGATTTCAAAATTCCACTCTCAATAATGAATAGTAACTGTTATAACCAGACAGAAAATAAGGAAATAGAGGAGTTAACACATTAAGTCAACTAGATCTAACAGACATATGCAAAACACTGTACCCAACAATGTACACATTTTTCTCAAGTGCACATAAGTCATTTTTTAGGATAGACCATATGTTAACCACAAGTTAAGTCTCAATAGATTTTAAAAGACACCATACGAAGCACCTTTTCCAACCACAATGGGATGAGTTAGAAATCAATAACAGAAGTAAAACTGGAAAATTCACAAATTCGTGGAAATTAAAAAAAACACCTCCTTAAACAATCCATGGATCAAGGAAGTAATCACAAGGGAAATTAGAAAATACTTAAGAGATGAGCAAAAAAGAAACACAACATACCAAAACTTGTGAAACTCAGTGAAAGTGGTGCTAAGGGGGACATTTATAGCTATAAATGCCCACATTAAAAAATAAGAAAGATCTCAAATCAAAAATCTAACTTTACAACTTAAGGAACTAGAAAAAGAAGAAACTAAACCCAAAGCTAGCAGAAGAAAGGACATATTAAAGATTCGAGCAGGGATAAATGAAATAAATTACTAGAATCAGAAATGAAAGTGAGGACATCACTACTGATTCTACAGAATTAAAAAGGATTATAAGAAAATGTTATTAACAACTGTATGCCAACAAACTGGATGCCCTTGATGAAATGTACAAATTCCTAGAAACACAAAACTCACCAAGAAACAGAAAATCAGAAGAGACCCATACAGTAAGGAGACGGAATCACTTATAAAAAAACTCACAACAAAGAAAAAGCCCAAAAGACCAAAAGCCCTGGATCTGATGGCTTCACTGGTAAATTTTACCAAACATTTAAAGAACTAACACCAGGCTTCCCTGGTGGCGCAGTGGTTGAGAGCCTGCCTGCTGATGCAGGGGTCACGGGTTCGTGCCCCGGTCCGGGAAGATCCCACATGCCGCGGAGTGGCTGGGCCCATGAGCCATGGCCACTGAGCCTGAAAGAACTAACACCAATCTGGGGGTTCCCTGGTGGCCCAGTGCTTAGGATTCTGGGCATTCACTGCCATGGCCCGGTTCAATCCCTAGTCAGGGAACTGAGATCCAAAAAACTGAAGTGCAGGGAATACTTGGAACACTTCATAACTCTTTGTATGAGGCCAGCATTATCATACTGAAGCCAGGCAAAAACACTACAAGAAAAGAAAACTACAGACCAATACCCCTTATGATCACTGATGCAAAATCTTCAACAAAATTCTAGGAAACCAAATCCCACAGCATATTAAAAGGGTCATACATCATGACCAAGTGGGATTTATTCCTGGTATGCAGGATGTTCCAACAAATGAAAACTGATCAATGTAACAGATCATATTAACAGAATGAAAGGAAAAAACCCCACATGATCACCTCAATTGATGCAGAAATAGTATGACAAAATCCAACATACTTTCACTGATAAAAAACACTCAACAAACTAGGAACAGAAGGAAACTACCTCAACATAATAAAAGCCATATATGAAAAATCCAAAGCAATTACCATACCCAAAGATGAAAGACTGAAAGCTTTTCCTCTAAGATCAGGAACAAGGCAAAGGATGCCCGTTTTTTTTTGCCACTTCTATTCAACACAGTATTAGACGTTCTAGTTGGAGCAATTAGGCAAGAAATAAAAGGCATCCAAACTAGAAAGAAGTAAAATTTTCTTTTTTCACAGATAATCTTATATGTAGAAAATCCTAAAGACTGCACCAAAAAAACCCTGTTACAACTAATAAGTGAATTCAGCAGAGTAGCAGGATACAAAGTCAATGCAAAAAATCAGATGCACGTCTACAAACTAACAACGAACAATCTGAAAAGGAAATGATGAAAACAATTCCACTTACAATAGAATCAAAAAGAATAAAATACTTAGGAATTAATTTAACCAGGGAGGTAAAAGTCTTTTACAAGAAAACTACAAAACTTGCTGGAAGTAACTTAAAAAGACATAAAGAAATGAAAACATTTCCCATATTCATGGATCAGAGACTTAATACTGTTATGATGTCAGTATTACCCAAAACAATCTACAGATTCAATACAATTCCTATCAAAATAGGAATTGACATTTTTGCAGAAATAGAAGAACCCATCTCAAAATTCATATGGAATTTCAACAAACCCCAAATAGCCAAAACAATCTTGAAAAAGAACAATTCTGGAGGACTCACACTTGCGAATTTCAAAACTTACCAAAGCTACAATAATCAAAACAGTGTGGTACTGGCATGTAGACCAATGAAATGGAAGAGAGAGCCCAGAAATAAACCCTTGTACATATGGTCAAACGATTTCTGGCAAGAATGCCAAGACCATTCCAAGGGGAAAAGACAGTCTTTTCAGCAAACAGTACTGTGAAAACTGGATATACACATGAAAAAGAGTGAAGCTGGACCTTTACCTAACACCATATACAAAAATTAACTCAAAATGGATCAAAGACGTAAACGTAAGACGTAAAACTATAAAACTCTTAGAAGAAAACACAGGGGAAAAGCTTTGCGACAATGGATTTGGCAATGATTTCTTGGATATGACACCAAAGGCAAAGGCAACAAAAGAAAAAATACAAATACTGGCCTTCATGAAAACTTAAAACTTCTGTGCACCAAAAGACAACAGCAACAGAGTAAAAAGGCAACCCACAGAATGGGAGAAAATAACTGCAAATCATGTATCTGATAAGGGGTTAATAATTAGAATCTATAGAGAACTCCTAAAATTCGACAACAAAAAACCAAATGAACTGATTCAAAACTGGACAAAGGACTTGAATAGACATTTTTCCAAAGAAAATACACAAATGGCCAAGAAGCACATGAAAAGTTGCTCAACATGGCTAATCATTAGGGAAATGCGAATCAAAACTATAATGAGTTGCCACTTCACACTCATTAGAATAGCTATTACCAAAAAACCCCAGATAATAACAAGTGTTGGCGAGAATGTGAAGAAACTGGAACCCTTGTGCACTGTTGGTGGGAATGTAAAATAGTACAGCTGCCATGGAAAACAGTATGGCAGTTCCTCAAAAAATTAAAAATACAATTACCATATGATCCAGCAATTCTACTTTTGGATATATAATCAAAAGAATTGAAATGAGAGTCTAGAAGAGATATTTATACACCAAAGTTCATAGCAGCACTATTCACGATGGCTAAAACATGGAAGCAATCCAAGTGTCCATTGGACAGATGAATGGATAAGCAAAATGGAATATTATTCAATGGAATATTATCCAGCTTTAAAAAGGACATTCTGACACACACTACAATACAGATGAGCCTTGATGACATTATGCTAAATGAACTAAACCAGTCACAGAAAAATAAATACTGTATGACTTCAGTTATTTGAGGTACTTAAGAGTATTCAAAAATCAGACAGAAAGCAGAAGGGTTGCCAGGAGCTGGGGGGAGGGTGGAGAAAGGAGTTATTGCTTAATGGGTGTAGAGTTTCAGTTTTACAAGATGAAAAGCATGGAGCTGGTAGGTGGTGATGCTACAATATTAGGAATGCATTAAATACCACTGAACTGTGCAGTTAAAGATAGTATATTTTGTTAGTGTATTTTATCACAACTTTAAAAAATGGAAAAAACCCACCAAACCCCAAAATCCTTTAATCAACTAGTATCAGGGGGCTTCCCTGGTGGCGCAGTGGTTGAGAATCTGCCTGCCAATGCAGGGGACACAGGTTCGAGCCCTGGTCTGGAAATATCCCAGGTGCCGCGGAGCAACTGGGCCCGTGAGCCACAATTACTGAGCCTGCGCGTCTGGAGCCTGTGCTCCGCAACAAGAAGAGGCCACGATAGTGAGAGGCCCGCGCACCGCGATGAAGAGTGGCCCCCACTTGCCACAACTAGAGAAAGCCCTCGCACAAAAACGAAGACCCAACACAGCCATAAATAAATAATAAATAAATAAAAATTAAAAATTGCAAAAAAAAAAAAAGAAAACTAGTATCAGGAAGAAATGCAAGCTAAATCCCCAGAGTCTGTGAGGGAAAAAAGGGTGAATGAAGACCAGAGACTTGGTGCCTCCAGATGCACATATCACAGATCAAGTCAACAGAGGTACTTGGGGTTATTTTTTTAAATGGTAAGATAAAGGACCAAATTAGTAAAATCATAAAAGGACTAGTCTTAATCTTACCTGCACGAGATACCGTGGATCCACATTTAAATAAGGAGACAGAGGGTTCATACCAGTTACTAGAGAGAAAACAAAGCATTATATTGCAATAAAATTTTAAAAAGTTATTTCATTTAGCATTAATTTTGCTCTTGTTTTGTGTGTTTTGCAATTTTGATGCACAGGCTCAATGAATGTGTATTTCTCTACCACTTTCTTGGTCTTATCCTTCCTGTCTGGAAGTTTAGGGGTTGCCTCTTCCTGGGGCCCTCAATCTTGCACTGGTGTCTCAGGATCGCATATCAACAAGATATTGGCAGTGACGTGGATCAAATAATCAAAGTAGCAGGAAGCATAGCCCAGATCAATAAAAAGCTAATTTCTTTCTACTTTACTACAAAAATGCTTGACAACTATACAGGATGCAAAATAAAACTGACCAGAGACCAATCAATTTTATGAGAAAAACATCGTTTAGGTTATGTGTTGTGTATAAATATTCTAAGGCAATTCCTTCAGATCTTAGTGTTGACAGTTGTTGACAGATTTCATTTACAGGGTAGAGAATTCTTAGGTCATCACCAGAAGGAAGGGGTCAGGGCAAAAGAAATGGGCACTCTCATAGGGCCAGACTTGAATTCTACTACCTTTGAAGATAGAAAAATCTATCAAGGAAAATCAACTTTCTCACATTTTAAATTTAATCTTTGGATCCTTTTGTATCTCAGCTGATTGTTCACAAACCTATCCACTACCCAGGACTCTGGTCTTCATCAATTCAGAGTCCTATAAATTCTATATCCAATATCTATCCTGAATTGTGTTACTTACCATCTTTATTGTTACCACCCGAGGCCAACCACTAAATCTCACGTAGACTGTAGTAACTATCTCCTACCTAACCGGACTCCTTACTTGCTCTAGTCCCTCCAATTCACTTTCTAAATGGCAATTAAAGTGATTTTCTTTTAAGAAAGGGAAATCAGCCTTAATGGCTTCCATTTACACCTGTAACCAAATCCAAACTCCTTACAAAAGGCTTACACAACACTACCTTAGCTGCCATTCCTTGCCCCTCTAATCTCATTATCTTCCACCAAACCAACTCCAAACCAATAGCTCTGTAGATACAATGACCTAACAGCTGATCCTCAAACACCTGCCTCCCCCCAGGCATTTGTACTGTCTTCGGGTCACAGCTCAAAGGGCAACACCCCTGAGTTGCTTCCCCTGGACCATTCTAAAATGGCTTCGGCTCCCATCACCATCTCAGGATCCTTTTATTGCCTTTACACACTTATCACTAACTGAAATATTTTTTACTCATGTTACTTGGCTCACTTCAACAGGATGTAAGCTCCATGAAAACAGCACTCATCTTTTAAAATTTAAATACTGTAGTCCTGCACCCAGAAAAGTCCACCTCAAGTACTCAGTGAATGGTGTTCACCCCTTGATCTCTTAATTTACCTTCAAATCTTAATTAACGTAACAATGCTTCTTCACATTAAGGCAGTGCCCTTTGTGCTCCAAAACTCAAAGGTCCTGAGACTAATATACAAACTACATACAATTACATCCTATAACTTATTACATACAAACTATGTTCTAGATTCAGTTTTTTTTAAACTAAATTTATCTATTATTTATTTTTGGACGCTCTGGGTCTTCGTTGCTGCGCGCAAGCTTTCTCTAGTTGTGAAAAGGGGGGCTACTCTTTGTTGCGATATGCGGGCTTCTCATCGCGGTGGCTTCTCTTGTTGCGGAGCACGGGCTCGCAGGCTTCAGTAGTTGTGGCAGACGGATTCTCAACCACTGCCGACCAGGGAAGTCCTAGATGCAGTTCTGACACAGGTGACACTAGGAACTTTAAAGGGCGTTTTTGTTTTTGAGCAAAAGAGACCTAAAGAAATAGTACAATGATTCTCAAGAGAAATCAGTTTTATGAAGCGCTTATCCTTCACCAACTTCCCACTATCTTTAACTCCAAGTTCTGTTCATCCAGTTGAATACCACAGTTAGAAAGTTCCAAAGATCTGGAATACATATTCACACTACTTAGGAGAGGGCACAGGCAGGGTATTCGTGCTTCGGCACCCTAGATCTTGAATAATTTCCTTTCCTAAAATTCTTACCGGCTTCTTTCTTCATGCCTATAAAAGTTCTCTTCCAAGTTCCTCCAGTTGTCTCGAGACGTTATTTCTTTCTCTCCTCTATGCATTAGTATTGAGTGTCTTACCTTGACGGCTACTTCGTGGTTTAGAATGTGACTTTGTGCTAAAAAGTTATGTATGGGCTCGATACGTGGAACGCATTTACTTGCAAAACTGGGCGCTCTTCTGCACTTAGGGCCAAGCACACAGCCCAACAAACAAGGAATTTGCGGGAGGAACGCTAAGACACGAAGCTTGAATATAAAAGAAAACATGCAACATCTCCTGGGTCCAGGTCAAACACAGAGAGCTTCTCGGAATCCATGGCTCCAAACACCCGTTCAGTGCTAAAAGAGCGGCCGCGCAGACACACTAACCCCACCACTGCTACTGAAGCTTGTGACCGCCAGCAAAAAAAAAGGGAACAGGGCACATCGCATGTGTAGCGTGGCCGCAAGAACCAGTCAGAAATGTTCGCAAGCTAGGCCCGATACTTACGCGGGACTCCGGCCAAATCCGCGTGCGAGTAGCCTGCCCCACCGGCTCCGAAAAAGCCGGCCAACCCCCCTGTGGTTTTGTTGCCGCTTCCGCCGCCGCCCTCCATGGTGTCGCAGCAAACCGCCCGTCCACTTCTCCCCGCCGCCTCAGGCCGAGATCGCGTGCTCGGCCGTTTTTCCTCTGTAATAGTGGGGAGACCCGCGTTACCACCACCTCCTTCACAAGTTGACCTTCCGGGCGCCGGCGCCCGCTGAACCTCGCACTTCCGCTTTGCGACAGCGTACGTCCCGGAAGCCGGAAGTGCCTGACGGCAGCTTTCCGGTGGTGGGAAAGTGAACGAAGCTAGAATCAAAGCGGCGCATCTTGAGGAAGGTGGGGTGCCTGTGGAAGAGGGAAGGCAGGCGACTGGATAGGGTCTGGCTCGGGAGGCCGGCAGAGCAGCAGCTGCAGAAGCAGGCAGAGGCAGAGAGGGCATGGTGTCGGGAGGCGCCGAGAAGGAGGCGCAGTCCGTCCCTCCCAGGGTTAGTGAATGAGGCTCTCCGCCCGGGCTAGCCCGGGGACTGTGCGCTGCGGGTCCCAGCATGAGTGCGGGCCCCGGCTGTGAGCCCTGCACCAAGCGACCCCGCTGGGGCGCCGCTGCAACTTCTCCGCCGGCCGCCTCGGACGCCCGGAGCTTCCCCGGCAGGCAGAGGCGCGTCCTCGATCCCAAGGACGCTCCGGTGCAGTTCAGGGTCCCGCCGTCCTCGTCAGGCTGCGTCCCGGGGCGGGCGGGATCGCACAGAGGCAGCGCCACCTCGCTTGGTACGTGGGGAAATAAAGCTCTTTGTCCTTCGCCTCGGCCCAAACCTCTTCTTGGTCTCTGAGGAGCCAGGGACTCCAGCACCGCCCCCCCCCCGCCCCTTTTCTGGTCTTGTGTGCACCGGTCTGAACTCTGAGGTCCCCTTGCTGAGCCACCAAGGCTACTAGTTGGAGAATGGGGCCAGATTTTTCCCGTGGCGATTGGTGGTGTGACAAACCCTGATGAGTAGTCACTCACAGGGAGGGAAGCGGTAGGATACTCCACTTGTTTGCTTTCTTCGGGTTTGACTGAGAAATTGCCTTAGTCGTTAAGGAGGTTTAATTGTGTATGTGACGCTTCAGCCTCTAGATGGAAAGAAAGCTGCAAAGAAAATCACAGCTTATCTCAATTTACATTCTAAGTCCCTGGGTGCAGAGCTATTATTCTTAGCTTGCATTATGCTTGTTTCTGGTGTACAGTGTTGAACAAAAGTAACTTGGTCTCTGTCTTCAGACCCTAAAATCTGTCAGGAGAGATAGACAATTAGGGAAGTTAACATAATAAAGGGTAATGGGTGTTCCAATTCTTGAAGGAACAGAGCGTTATGGTAGAAGTCAGGTGTACCTAATCCAGTTTGTGGGCTCAAAGATAATCTTCCAGCCAGAAGATAAGAACCTTATTCCGAGGACTGAAGAGTGATGAGTTAGCTAGATGAAGAGAAGTTAATGAAGTGATCTCAAAGTGCAGCTGATTCATATTGTCAGCAGGGGAGCGTAGTGCGAGATGAGGTTGCAGAGAGGTAGGCAAAGATCAGATCATACTGGGCAATGCTAAGGGTTTTGAACTTTATTTCTAAGGGCGATGTGAAACTATTAAAGGGTTTCAGTAGGGGAGTGACTTGATTGGATATATATTTTTAAATATGTGTATATTTATTTAAAAAAATATATTTTAAAGGTCCTTGTGGCTGGTGTGTGGAAAATGAAGAATAGATTGAAAGGGAGCAGAATCGCAGGCCCAAGATAGTTAAGGAGTTAGTCTAGATGGGAGATAATCATGGTTAATAGTTGGTTGCAGGCAGTAGGTAGGAGAGGGGAAAAGTGGATGGATTTAGGAGGGAATGGGTTATGTGGGTTTGTACCTCATAAGAAATATATCTGTGCTGGAAATACAGGTTTGGGAGTTATTGTCACATACACCATAATTGATAACGATGGTAGTAGATTAGATAGTATAAAGCATGTAGTGAAAATAAAGGCGACCTAGGACAGACACCACCGTGTAAGAGTAGACTGAAGAGAAGCAGCCAGAGAAGTAGGAGGAAAGCCTGCTTTTGTTGTGTCATGCAAGGACGGGAGCATTTCAAAAAGGATGTGTTGGTCAGCAGTATAAGAGAATGGGCACAGGTTAGGAAGTCCTCTGATGAATGGTGTACACTTAGTTCTCTCGGGACTTGGAGGCAATGAGGAGCAGACCTGAACTTAGTATTGAAGGATGAGCAGGATTTGCTGTATAAACCAAGGAACGAAAAAATTACATAGGCAGAGGGAGCAGCATGTGGCTTGACAGGAGACCAGAATGACAAGACTCAGCTGAGGCTGGGAAGGGGAGCAAGAGCTTATTTATGGACAAACTCAAGTGCCATTTCAAGGAGTTTGGACTTGATCTGTGGTTAATGGGGAGCCACTAAAAAGCTTGTAAGAAAAGGGATATCATTTGGTTAATATTTTAGAAAAGATGGCGTAGGCAGTGATCTTTGGACCTTTCTGACTGCAACCCACAGTATAAATTTCACCTGGTACACAGAGTAAGCAGTCTCTCTCTCTCTCTCTCTCTCTCTCTCTCTCTCTCTCTCTCTCTCTCTCTCTCTCTCTCAATAGGTCATATTTATAACAAATGTTTCATGAAATAATACTTTACTATGTGTGCTGCATTATCATGTTGTCTGTATTATTTCATTAAAAAATGTTGGTCATTTGTAGTTTGTGAAATGCTGGGTTAGAGAAAGTCAAGACTGTAGACAAGGAGAGCAGTTGCAGGAAACAAATGCAGTTGCCCAGTGAGTGATGTAACTGTTCTTTTAATATTGGTGCTATTTTGAAGATGAGGAGGAAGGGATGGGTTTAAGATTTAGGATGTAGATTTCAGAGAACTTGTTGAAGGAGAGTGGAGGGGAGGGCAACTAAGGGTGACCTCCAAGTACTGTATCTGACTTCTGTGACAGGCTAATTTGTGGTCCTATTAACTTTATCTGCATGTAAAGGAGAAGGAATGCGTTGGGGGTGCTGTCAGTCCTCACTAATTGGATCTCCTGATTTTTCGCAGAAGAGGGAGTGAATTAATACTTGGGCTGTACTTGTGCATGTGTGTAAATGTTTTCTGTATACCTGGCACAGGACACCAATTAACAAAATGTTCAAAATCTAAACTTGTGTCAAAATCTGTTGTTTGAGATTTTGGAATTCTTTTAGGAACTTGATATTTAAAATGTATATATATAGTTATCCTAGGAGAAGTGAGATAGGGAAATGGATATTCAGTATCTTTAAATTTTGTGTTATTTATCTTCCTGGGCATATTTCTTATACTGATTGAAATCTGCAAACCTGCATATAGGCAGAACTCAGCATGCTATTCACACTCTGATGGGGAATGGTTTATCCAGTTGTGTTACTGTAGGAGCTCCCCTTTTCTGCCTGTTATAACTACCTAGAGTTTCTCTCCTCGCTCCAGGGATGATCCGAGTGTAGGTCAGTGGTGGGTGGGTGGGAGGCTAGAGCTGCCTTGTCCCCCATCCCCCTTATCATTCTTTCAGCCTCAGTGCTGTCAAAAGCACCTTCAAACCTCTTTCCTCACCTCAAAACTTTCCCACTGTCCATTGCTCTTAGGTCTCACCACACCCTTCCTTCCCATGCCTTATCTTGCTGCTGCTGGAGGAAAGAGGCTTTTTGTGAAGGTCTGGGTGTTCCTTTAAATGCAGGTGAATTTTACTGCATTTTGTGCCTTTTGCCGGTATCTCTAGCACCTAATTGAATGATTTGCTAATTGAAATTTGCTGGTTACTGAGTGAGGTTACTTATGAGATTATGTAAATGGTGTGAAGTCAGAGTAAAGTTGGAGAACTACTGATCTCAGTGAAAAATGAGATTGGGTGAAATGTTGGTAGAGAATACATTTGTTGAGTTTCTGCTTTGTGAGACTGGTGCAATATTTTCTCTCATTGATCCACATAAGCCTTGGAAATAGGTATTGTTAACCCCATTTTGCAGGTGAAGAAATAAAGGCTTAAAGAAATGGAAGTACATGCTAGTAAGTGACTGAGCAAAGAGCTCAGCCCAGGATTTTGTTTGACTCCAGATCTCGTATCTATTGATATTTCATCACCTTCTATTGCCTCCCTTTTTGTTTGCTGTGATTACTTCTAGTTAAAAGAAATTCCCCAGAACCCAGGACACATCATTTTATGCTTACTTCAGGATTAAGAGGGGTACAACTGATACAGTCCTGTGATGTGTTGTGAAAGAAACCTTTTGAAGCCAGAAGTAGTGGTATTGGAAAGAGAAGTAGGCTGTCCTTTCTCTGGGGCCATCAGAAGGACTGAAGACCATTTTATTAGCAGGAAATGTCAGTTCCTCACCTCTTGCTTCTCCTCCTTCACCCTGTTCTCAGGCTTCAGGATTATGATAGGAAGCCTGAAGCTAGAGAGAGAACACATTCTCAGCATCAGAGCTGCAGGAGGGAGACCTCTCCTTCAACTGCACTGGAACACTCTTCCTAGTTTTTTAGGAAATGATGCATGCACTCTTTAGGTTCTGTAGACTTGTCATCATAGTGCCATGCTTCATGTGTGTTATAGGAACCTAGCCATTGCATACCATTGAATCTTTACATTTATGGAAAAAGGTATTTTAAATTCTACACTGACCCCAAAAATGAATTTTTTGGCTCATTGCTGATTTGTACTTTGAGGATTTTCTATACTTGCTGTGTTTAATATAAGGAAATTAAATAGAGAAGATGGAACTGTAGAAAAAGTCTCAGAACGAAGTGGATCATCGTCTTACTCCCTTGTGACTGAATCTAATTTTTTCTCTGAAGCCTGATTTGCTGCAGAAGTAGTAACTTAATAAAGTCACGAAAGTAGTGGTGTTTAACAAGAAATATCAAATGTATATATATTTTTTTGTGAAAGAAATGATTCTAAAAATGCTAATAAAAGATTTTGTGGAAAGTATAAATTATATGGCACTCAAATGCAGTGGTAAATAAATTGTTGATTTTCATATATTTGGGATGGTATCTCATGTTATGGTGTTTGAGGGGACATAGGTAAATAAGAGGAGTTTATGACCTAAGATACCTAGATTCTTACATTGCAATTTAGACAGTGGTTGAGAATGTTCAAGATTTTCTTATACTATAATATTATATACATG
Organism: Delphinus delphis; assembly: GCF_949987515.2. Taxonomy (NCBI): domain Eukaryota; kingdom Metazoa; phylum Chordata; class Mammalia; order Artiodactyla; family Delphinidae; genus Delphinus; species Delphinus delphis. Next base: position 45,681,678 of record NC_082698.1, read on the forward strand.
TAATCCATATGCAGTACATTAAATTTTGAAAGTATGCTTAAATTTCTAATGTTTATATAAATTGTGGCTTGAATTTATTTATGTTACATGTCCCTTACTGAACCATCAATTCTACTTTTGCTACTGTCTGCTGGTCATTTCTGTCTAGTTATCTTTCTGGCATTTCAAATTTAGTGTGTTCAGTATTGACCCAATCATATTTTTCCCCTAAATCCAGTTCTTTTATATTCTGCATTTCTGTTTAATGTTGTCATCATCTTTCAAGTCTCAAGCATTAAAGCTTAGTGTCACCTTTAACTTCTCCTATCATTGTGAAGTCTGTAATGACTCTCACTTCTCAACTTTTTATTGTGTCCTTACAAGGGCTATTTTTAGATCTTGACCAGTAGTTCTTCAACCTTGCTGATCATCAAAATCATTTTTTGAAAAAAAAATACAGATTCCAGCTTCCCTCATACCTCCATCATCACATATAGATTTTGATTCAGAAGGTCTAGGTGTGGCCCTTGGATCCATTTGTTGTCAGCCTCCTGATGATTCAGATGGTTTGGGAACCACTGACCTAGACCAATACCTTCCTCACTCGCTTCTACTGACAGGCTGTTCCTTTCTTGCCCCTTCACATCTGCCCTCCAGGCTATGTATCCTGCCTGACTTGGAGCCTCCTAGATTTGAACTCTGGCATTAACTCTGAGTGTGACTTTTGACACTTTTTTGTACCTCTCTTTGTGGATTATTCGGGGATCTCTATGGTATGGTCCTAGCTGACTTTTCAGCCATATTTTCTGTTGCTTTCTTTATATTTTTCTGCCGTTGGTTCCGTTGCTTCTGATTTTCCCTTTATGTGATGACATGTTTATTCTTCAAGACACAATTCAAGCACTACTTATCAGATGATCCCATTTACTTCAGTTCCCTAAAGTAGTCCTTTCCTCAGAAATATCTTAATTTCTTATCAGGATCTTTTTAATTTATTTTATTTTTAAATTTATTATTATTATTATTTTGGCCGTGCCGCACAGCTTGCAGGGTCTCAGTTCCCCGACCAGGGATTAAACCTGGGCCATGGCAGTGAAAACACCAAATCCTAATCACTAGACCACCAGGGAACTCCCTCAGCATCTCTTTTGATACTAATGATAAGAACTAATATTACTGAACATATATCAGATAGTGCCCTAAACACTTTGCAATGGTTATTATTTAATTTAAACCTCACAATAACCCCAGGAGAGATACTATTAATTTGCATGTTTACTAATAAGGAATCAGAGACACAGAGAAATGGCTCTTCACAAAGTCATATAGGAATCCAGTAGGAGAGCCAGGATTTGGATCTAGGTAATCTGATTTCAGAACATGTACTCTCATCCATTAGGCTATACCAATTCTTTTAGGGTCTGGTCACTTTCTCTTCTATGCCAAATGTATTATCTCCCATTGCCTGAGTGGGGAAGGAGTGATTAATCGTTGTTTAATCCACAGAACCTGTCATAATGCCTTACATGCATATATGCTGCTGTAGGTATTTTCTCTTTGAAGGTATGCATGCACATACATTAATTTTTTTTTTTTTTTACAGTTTTCAAACAGAAGACTATTACCAGTTGGATGGACACGAAAGGACTCAAGACAGCTGAATCAGAAAGGTAAAGAGCCATGCCTATATAGAGAAATGAATAACATGATATATGGATGTTTTATTGTGCTTCATGCTGTTTTCTCTTCTTTTTACTTTCTCATTTTTCTTTATCTACATTTCATTTAATAAATAATAATTTTTTAGAGTCTCCTATGTGCCAGGGATGGTCCAATATACTTGAGATACAGAGATGAAAGAGGAATAGTCTCTGTCTTTAAGATACTTAATAGTGTAGTGATGCTGACAGACACCAAAATACGTGATGATTACGTGGTGTGATCAATGCAACAGTAAAGATTTAAACAAGGTACAGTGGTGGTTAGCATATAAAACAGACAGTCAGCTTTACTTTTACAGGAAAGACTGCACAGGAGGTGAGTGAAGTTTAACACTGCACTGTGGCAGGTGTTTGCCAGGCACACAGTGGGGAAAGGGCATTATAGGCATATGTGCAAAGACATGGACCCATGAAAGAGCATGCTGTATGCTCAGGTAATCACAAGTAGTTTAATTAATGCTGTAACATTGTAGGAGTGTGTTCAGGTAAGTGATTTTTTTGCATCATAAATTCTTTCTGTTGTATCATAAGTTCTGTTGTATCATTCTTTCTATTCTTTTGTAGTTTGCATAGTAAAGAAAACAACAATACAAGAGAAGAATCCATGATGAGTTCTGTACAGAAAGATAACTTTTATCAACATAACATGGAAAAATTAGAAAATGTTTCTCAGCTAGGTTTTGATAAATCACCAGTTGAAAAAAGTACACAGTATTTGAACCAGCATCAGACTGCAGCTATCTGTAAGTGGCAAAAGGAAGGGAAACATTCAGAGCGACTTTTGGAAAGTGAACCTCCAATAGTAACTCTGGTACCAGAGCAGTTCAGTAATGCTAACATTGATCAGTCACCCCAAAATGATGATCACAGCGACACAAATAGTGAGGAGAGTAGAGATAATCAACAATTTTTGACACCTATAAAGCTTGCAAATGCAAAACAGACAACAGAAGATGAACAGGGTGTAGAAGCCAGAAGCCACCAGAAGTGCAGCAAGACTTGCCATCCCGCCGAAGACTGTGCAGGGTGTCAGCAGGAAGAGACAGACGTGGTGCCAGAGAGCCCCTTGTCAGATATCGGCTCTGAGGATGTTGGTACTGGACTGAAAAATGCCAACAAATTGAGTAGACAAGAAAGTAGCCTAGGAAATTCTCCTGCATTTGAGAAAGAAAGTGAACCCGAGTCACCAATGGATGTAGATAATTCCAAAAATAGTTGTCAGGACTCAGAAGCAGATGAAGAGACAAGTCCAGGTTTTGATGAACAGGAAGATAGTTCCGCCCAAACAGCAAATAAACCTTCAAGGTTCCAAGTAAGAGAAGCTGACACTGAATTGAGGAAATGGTCCTCTACTAAGGGAAGTGAGATTCGATTACATTTCCAATTTGAAGGAGAGAGTCGCGCTGGAATGAATGATTTAAATGTCAGACTACCTGGAAGTACTTCTAGCCTGAATGTAGAGGGCAGAAATTCTAAGCAACATGGGAAAAAGGATTCTAAAATCACAGATCATTTCATGAGAATGCCGAAAGCAGAGGACAAAAGGTAATTTTTGCCATCTAAGAGTATCTTCAGTAGTGTAACATGTTTAACAAAGGGGGTTTAACAAAGTTATGGTTTACACTGAAGCAAAGAAATAATTGTCTTTCTTGTTAACTATTTATACTAAATTTAAACCTAGGTTCAAAATGTTAAATTCTAAAAGTCCCAGAAACAGAAAACAAGAAGTAAATAAATAATCAGACTTTAGTTTCATGAACTTCCTTCTGAGATTTATGGGAATTATTAGAACATAAATATGATAGTAACTGCTGTTTTCTTAGGCCATTGTACATGCACCTTCTCTAATGCTGTAACAGGCAGGCAGGTGTTATTGTACTCACTTCACAAATGAGAAAATTGAGATTTGGGTTAGAGAATTCACTGAAATTATGTAACTTGTGGGTAGTAAAGCTGGGATTTAAATCCCGGTCTGATTACCAAAAAAATGTAAATGTAAAAATTTTATTTATGCAATTATCCCATATGATATCTTAAAGCCTACTCTGTAATTCTTGTGATCTTTATGGCAAGCGTGCCATAGTAAGTTCACTTCATTGCAAATTACTGTCTAGAGTCCTGAGAAGTAGCTGATACTGTGAATCATGACTCATTTGGCAGTGTATATATTTTTACACGTTCCCTTTTTTCAGAAGGTGGTTTACGTGTGTTTGGAAATTCCTTCCACAGACTATTGAAAATAAGCTCTCGGGTTTTACTGTAAACCTTATAAGGTATTTTTGTTGTTTTGTTTGGTTTTTTTTCTAAATACCAAGGAGAAAGAGCAAGTTTGGCACATTTTAAACAATAACGTTCTGGGTAAGTTTTTTCACTTGTGTATCTAAGTAAATTTAAACGGTAAGTGGTTTGTGACTGATTACATTTGTTTTGATCTTAGAAAAGAACAATGTGAAATCAAACATCAAAGAACAGAAAGGAAGATCCCTAAATACATTCCACCTCACCTTTCTCCAGATAAGAAATGGCTTGGAACTCCTATTGAGGAGATGAGAAGAATGCCAAGGTGTGGGGTCCGGCTGCCTCCCTTGAGACCGTCTGCCAATCACACAGTGACTATTCGGGTAGGTGTTACCTCTTACCTATAAAGAGAGAAGATGCTAAGTCTTAATTTATTCTGATACTTATAAATGTGAAAAACAGACCATAGCATAGAAAGTGCTTCTCTTTTCTGCATATATAAAGTACTGAGAATTCTACAGGATGGAGAAATATAACAATAGCTTACTTAACACGGTACTTAACAAATCCATAAGAGGAATCATTGTTAGCTGGTGAGAAAATTGAATTTTTCTGTATTTTTAAGAAAATTTATTGGATTAAAAAAAATTCAACTGACAATATTTATTGAGTACCCACTACATGTTAGGTACTAAAATTCAAAGTTGTATGTGGTTCAATATCCTCAAATCATTCTTCAGTTTTACCCTCTTTTCTGAGCTTTAGATTCTTCTAGACATCTCCCTCACTGTCCCACAGGTATCTCAAACTCAACATTTTTAAAACCTTATTTAAAAAAATTATGGTTATACATATACCATCTTAACCATTTTTAAGTGTACATTTCATTGGCATTCAGTCCATTCACAGTGTTGTGCAACCATTACCACTATTCATTTCCAGAAATTTTTCATCTTCCCACACAGAAACTCTGCCTACTAAACAATAACTTCCCATACCTAACTAACCCCTGGTAGCCTCTTTCACACTGTCCATGCGTTCTTTTTTTAAAATAACAACAACAACAACTTTATTGAGGTATATAAAATTAACCCATTTTAAGTACTCAATTCAGTGATATTTAGTTAATTTTTTAAAAATTTTTATTTATTTATTTTTGGCTGCATTGGGTCTTTGTTGCTTTGCGCGGGCTTTCTCTAGTTGCAGTGAGCGGGGGCTACTATTTGTTGTGGTGCTCAGGCTTCTCATTGCAGTGGCTTCTCTTGTTGCGGAGTACGGGCTCTAGGTGCGCGGGCTCTAGTAGTTGTGGCTCGTGGGCTCTAGAGCTCAGGCTCAGTAGTTTTGGTGCACGGGTTTAGTTGCTCCGTGGCACGTGGGATCTTCCCAGACCAGGGCTCGAACCCCTGTCCCTCCTGCATTGGCAGGCAGATTCTTAACCACTGTGCCACCAGGGAAGCCCATATTTAGTTAATTTACTGACTTAGGCAACCATCACCATAATCCAATTTTAGAAGATTTCTACCACTCATAGAACAGTTTTAAATATTCATCTCTTGGGAATTCTCTGGTGGTCCAGTGGTTAGGATGGTTAGGACTCAGCGCTTTCACCGCTGTGGGCCTGGGTTTTATCCCCGGTCAGGGAACTAAGATCCTACAAGCTGTGTGGCGTGGCCAAAACAAAAAACAAAGAAAACCCCATAGAGGATTAAATATTCATCCCATTTATTAGTCAGATGCTGTATTAGATTTCACAGGGGCTACTTAAAAAAAAATCCCGTTTCTTGTACATCTTAGTCTACATGTGATTAAATATTTTGAAGTATAGAATTTATTAACATAGTTAAGTAGCAGCAACATTGAGCAGGGTGGTGGGGTTGGACTGAGCTCCTAAAGATGAGCAGAAATTTCTGAGGTGGAGTTAATTTAGCAAGGCAAGGGAATTCCAGACAGATACATAATCTGTATAGGAAAAGGCTGTGTGGTTAAAAACTATTTGTTTTAGAAATGAAAAACAATTGGTTTGCTAGAACTGAGAATTTGGATGGGAAATGGTGAAAGAGAAGACTTGAAAAGTGGATTGGGTCCATATTGTAGAGGGCTTCAGGTGCCAGGAACTGGACTTGAGTCTGTAGGAATTGGAACTCATTAAAATGTCTGTGTAGACAATAGTTGTACTGTATGTATAGCAAGATTGATCAGACAGGTATAAGTAAGGAAAACTGAAGTGAGGATACATTGGAAACAGGGGAAGGTAATGTAAGAGCTCAGATAAGAGATGAAAAGTAAAGAAACAATAATTATCAAATTGTGCTGCATGGAAGTGGTTCGGGGTTCTTTTGAAATTGACTCTCGTTTCTTTTCTAAATTATACTTTTAGCTATGAAAAACCTGTAGTAAAAGAACTAACAAATGCGCTCAAATTTTAAAATGCTTAATACCATATTTTAACCAGCAGATTTTACCAGGAGAACTCATTTTTACGCAGATCATAGAATCAAGGTTCTCTTGCCACTGCTGTTTGAAGAATTTCCTTAAGCATCAAAATATCAGTTAAAAAAGGTTACCATTTGCAACTGTTCTGGTGTGTGAATAGGATTTTCTTAATACTGGATAAGAGATATAAATAGTAGGTTGATGTAAGCTTTAGCTGTCATCTCTAACTCCTGATTTCAGATTTTATAGTCCTTAAAGTAACCTCATTGCTATTGATGTTAGAATATGTAAAGTTACTGTAAAAATTATATTTATTTAAATAGCTTATGTTTAAATATAATGATTTTGTATCACATTTCTTAGGGAAAAAAGAGTTTTGCTATTTTAAAAAGTTTGAAAAAAAATAAGAAAAAAATTTTAAAAAGTTTGGAAATAACTGAGACAGGGTAATAACCATGGGAATAAAAAAGAATAAATGGTTGCATTGTTTTGAGGTAATATTGATAGGACATGGTGAATTCTTAACTATGGGTGATAAGGGAAAAGGAGGCATTGATAATGTGTGTAAAATTAAGAAAAGACTTGGATGACTGACAAGATGTTAATGGTGAAGATTTGGAGAAAAGGTTGATCGGGGGAAGTAAGTGATATTTTGACTTTTCCTGCTTCCTCTCTCCCACTACCCACAAAGAAAACCTGAAGCATCTTATACCATCATTACCTAATCTTTGTAACTACTGTTTGTTTATTGTTAGATATCCAACGAATTTATAAAAGTTTTATTTTATTACAAAAGTAATATAGGCTCAATGGGAAAAAAAAAAAGCAACTGTTATGTGAAAGTGTATACCTCAGAAAACCCAAGTGTCTCTCAGTCCTCTTCCCAGAGTTTAACAGTTTGGTGTATTTTCTTCTAGATCCTTTTTCCTGAATATGGTAATATGATATATGTATAATTAATAGTTAGTTATTAAATAGACAGTCCTTAATTACATTTCTGAGATGCCAGATATTAATAGTTACAGAATTTGAAGTAATAAAGTAAAGCTGATATTTAGCGTTAGAAATGTAAGGCAATCTGAAATTGCATGGATGGACATAATAGTGCTTGATTATCTGTAAACGCACACACACATTCACGCACCAACATGTACACACATAAGGCAAACACATGTAGGTGCATGCACTATGCACATGCACACACACATCCAAAGCATATCCTTATATATATGTTCTCCTATGTGTGAACCTCTCCTGGTACCTGTTTTTGTCACCTCAGATTACATGGAACATCTTTACAGAATCACTTTTGGGATCCTCATATGGAGGTGAAAATACTTTTGGCATGATTGGTGACTCAGCCACTTTTGACCATTCTTTATTCTTTCCTCCTTGAAATATTCTCATCCTTTGGATTCCTTGACACCATATAATCGTGATTTTCTTCCTACCTCCTTAAGCCACTTCTTATGTTCCTTTTAGCTTTTTTTCTATATGTGGCCCTTAAACGTCGTTGGAGTTCCTCAAAGCTTCTTCATAGGTCCTCTTCTCCTTCTCTCTCGGGGTAGTCTTATACACACTCATGGTTTTAATGGTTATCTATATAAATGGCCTATAAATTTATTTATCTTGGGTTGTAGACTTTTAATGAAGCTGCCTATTTGACAGCAGCTTTCCCTTTTCAAGGCTGTTCCGTTTTCTTGTTTCTTCCGCCTTTTCCTACTTCTTTTTATCCTTTGGAGTTGAGCTCAATTGCTACTTCCTCGAAGCCTTCCCTAAGCTTACCAGATAAGTTAAAATTGTCTAGAAAGGTTCTTATGACACTATGAACCTCTCATTTATAGCATCTTACAGTTGAAATTTTATATTTATTTATGTGATTATTTTATGATCTACAGTGAAATTCTGATTTATGCTATAGCATGGATGAACCTTGAAAACATTATGCTAAGTGGGAGGCTGGGCACAAAAGGTCACATTTTGTGTGATTCCATTTATATGAAATGTCCAGATTAGGCAAAATGTAAAGCTATTTTGTTGTAAAGTATCTTTTTCCTCAAACATTTACTTAATGCTCATTATAAGTTGCATGTGTATATATATGCATACATATACATGCATATACATATTACATATATGTGTACATTTACATATACAGTTGACCCTTGAACAACTCGAGGGTTAGGGGTGCCGACCCTCTGGGTAGTCCAAAATCCAAGTATAACTTTACAGTTGGCCCTCTATATCTGACGTTCCACATCCACACATTCAGTCAACTGCTGATTGTGTGGTACTGTAGTACGTATTCATTGAAAAAGATCGTTGTATAAGTGGACCCAAGCAGTTCAAACCTGTGTTGTTCAAGGGTCAACGGTATGTATGTAAACACGTATACCTATTAGAAACACACATGTCAGGCTCTGTTGTAAATATTCAAAATACAAAGTTAATATAATTACTATTCTCAAGAAATTTAGAGTCTAGTGGGAGAAGGGAAAAAAGTGTGCTCTAGTATGATCATGATCTAGTAAAACAAGAGAGAATACACTTACTGCCTATTAGAAAGTTTTTAAAGACTTCTTAGAGGAAATGAAGATTGAGCTGAGTCTTGAAGGTCAGAATAGATGTTTACCCAGATAGTGTTTGCAGTAAGAGAGAATGTTAAAAACTGGAATCATTAGAATCAAAGTATAGGCAGAGGGGAGCCATTATAGGATTAGAAGCTTGGGGATACTTTAGAAACATACTGTTATTCCCAAGTGGGGATAAGGGTTTTATGGGGGATGAATGTGTCTGGGAGTAGTTGGAGTTAGGGAGGGGGATAGAAAGCTGTTACCAGAAATTCAGGCAATGAATAATGAGGACCGGGGGTGGCGGTGGGGGCTGGATGGGATGAAGATAGAATGCCAAGGACATGGTGACTTGGAAACTGATTAACTGGAGGTAAGGAGTGGGAACAACTGAAAAAGACATGAGATTTCTTGCCTAGGAGCTGGTCTGTATTTTATAACATTTGCTTTGGCTGCTTTCTTTGGATTATTTTGTACAAGAGATATGCCTAGTTTTTATGCACTTACAGTTTTCTTGTATTTCAGGTAGATCTTCTGCGAGCAGGAGAAGTTCCTAAACCTTTCCCAACACATTTTAAAGATTTGTGGGACAACAAGCATGTTAAGATGCCTTGTTCAGAACAAAACTTGTACCCGGTGGAAGATGAGGTAAGAACAAAACTGAACAGAACTGATGTTCTTTTAGTCTCTGAAAGGTATTTTAATACTTGCTGTTTGACTTCTGATTCTACCATGTAAAGGAACTTGGAATAGTTTCCTCATGTTTTTCTTTTCCTTAAAGAATGGTGAGCGAACTGCAGGGAGCCGGTGGGAGCTCATTCAGACTGCACTTCTCAACAAATTCAGTCGACCCCAAAACCTGAAGGTGTGTTCTTTTGCTATTCTTGTCTCTTACATGTAGTTCTTAGAGGTGGGCCCATGGTGTCCTCCCTCAGAGACATTTTTTGGTCTTTAATAGACTCAGGTAACAGCATTATTTATATGGTAAGTGCTTGCTTTCTGAGGAACTCTCTTTAGAGACATTCTTGGTTTACACTCCATGACTAGGAAATGAGTAGAATTGAGAGTTGTAAATTACTTGCCTGGAGCCACACAGAATAATTTGGAGAACCAGGAATAAGACTTCTGTTTCTTGATTGCCCATCCAGTTTCCTTTGGTCCTGGCTTCTCTTTTATTTTGTTTTGGAATTATCATACTTCTGAAATGTCTTTAAAAGTAAATGAGGGAAGAATTATGACTTCACCATTGTTTGCCCGAAGGGAAGCTGAGTTTCCTAATGATTAAAGTATACATTAAGCATTGTACTTTTTATTGCTCTTTATATAGCTTCTAGCAGTTTCATAATTTATTAATCTTATATTTTGGCAATAATTCAATTTTTGCTTTAAAAAATATTTCGTTCAAGATTGTAAGGGCAACCATTAGATAGTTTTTTCTAATATTTAAAATATGAGTGAGAGTATATGTTTATTTTTGGCACTATAGCCTTATATAAACTTTTAAAGTTTTTGTAACTATAAACAGATTTTTTTATACTTCTGTGAAAATGGGTTTCATTTTATTTGAGAGACTTAATTTGTTGTATACAGTTTCTCAGGTTTAATACTGTTTTTTTCATTTATTTATTGTTAACGAGTCCAAGCTCACTCTTCTCGCCTTATGACAGGCAAATAAATCAGGAGATAGGTGTTGAGGCAAGGAATATAACTTTATTCGTAATTATTCGGAAAGCGGGCAGACCAAGAAGATGGCAGACTGACGTCTCCAAAAAAACCATCTTATGGGGGTTTGGATGTCAGTTTCTTTTATAGAACAGTGAAGGGGAGGAAATGAGGAAGTAAAGTAAAAAGGCCATAAGTTTTGCAAATATCCCCTGGAATGGCCAGCCCTGGGGAGGAGATGTGTTAATTTCTTCTTTCTGACAGAGATTCACAGGTGGACAGGGTCAGGATGCTTCCCTGAACAAAGGCACTTTGGTTTGACATTCAGGCAGAGGGGCACGGTTCCCTGAGCCAGCCATTATGGATAGACAGTATCCTTTTAGTGAACAAAAGCAGCTGGAAAGCAAAGGTTAAAGTAAAAGAAACAGGTAGTCAGATTTGGCTCTTCCTTGTTACGTACTTACAAGTTATTCTTAAACTTTCTATACCTTTCCTGTAGCTCCTTTTTTTTTCCTTAGCTCTTTTTTTCCTTAACATGAAAAATAGTGATAAGTTGTACTATAATATATTTTGAAAATTTTATTTCTTAGTGACAGTGTTTCTCAATCTTGTAATTACTTCTTTTAAATGGGAGGAATTCTCAGGGTCTCCCAGACTTTACTTATTGTTAATATTTTAATTACGTATGTACAAACGTAAAGCTAAATATAAACTCTTCATAGTATCCAGCTATATCAATTTGATGTTTTTCCATTTTAAGCATTATGACCCGTGATTTGAGTTGTGTTCATTATCACAGTCAAAACAATTTGTAATCAGCATTTCCTTTTTGCACAGATTTTTAAACACTGATCTGAGCCTTAAAATAGTATGCTGAGAAACTTAAAAAAAATACTGTATAAAGAAAACATTCTTTGTTTTGTATTTACTACTTTTTTTTTTTTTTAACCAATCACAAACAGTTGGTGGATGTTGGTAGAGGCAAAGATGGGATCCGTATGCAGAACATCAGCTTGTGAATAAGTATGATGGTGACCACTTTGGTCCAGGTTTTTATGACTTTGGCATTTCTATACTGCAGTGCATCTTAGGATCGCTCACTCTCTCCACCATTTTTATGTATTTGAAGCACCATCTTTCATTTCTACAGTGTGTTGTTTTTTGGCCTTTGTATTCATTCCCAAACCACAATTATATACTCATAAACACAAGCAGGCCAATCAAGAATACTATCCAGACTCCATTTGAAAAACACTGACTTAGGGCCTTTATGGCCTTACAAACAGGATTATTTAAGAATTTACATATTTTTTCTTTAAACACAAATGCAGAATAATCATAGTGTTCTAAATTACATTGCTGCTTGCCTCTGTTAGCAATTCCTTAGTGCGCCATGATTACCTTAGGAAGGGGTAATTGCTTTAATCTGAATTTCCCTTTCTTGTTTATTTTATGGTAGATTCAACAGAACAGTAATCCACCGAGATTTTCTTCTGTTTATGGTAATTGTTTCCTTTGCTGAAAGAACACTATGAGAGGGATGGGGAAACGTTAAATCCCTCTTATTGAATATAATAATATTTTTGCTGTTTTTATGCCATTTGATGTTGAATTAAGAGGGATTAGAGATGTTAAAAATGTAAAAAAGGAACAATGTCCTCAAAAGTTGATCTGCACTGTAATATTTCTATGAATAATGTGTCTGGTAGTTTGTAAAGAATGGACTTCTTTCTGCTTTAACTCATTGTGCTTATTATGAATTATGAACTGAAAAAAAGTTACTCAGCTAAGAATACTGTATAGAGTAGCATCCAGCTTTTCTGGTGATAGGAGATCTCATGGTGGACTACTTCTAAGACTTGAAGACTGAAGTAAAAGTAAATATTAGTTAGGAGTTAATGCTAATTACACAACTCCATTAAAGAATTAGAGCATAAATGCTATATAGAATGTTTTTCCTTACCAACTGAGGAATAACTTACATATAAGAAAGTACATCCTTTTAAAGAATGTAATTTGATGAGGTTTGACATTTGCATATACACTTGAAGCCCCCACTACAGTAAAGATACAGAACATTCCTGTCACCCTGCAAGGATTCTTCTTACTCATTTGCGGTCAGTTTCCTCTTTCTGTACTGGCCCCAGGCAACTATTGATCTGCTTCTTCTTTTTCCTTTTTTTTTAAACTATAGATCGGTTTACATTTTATATGAATGGAATCATGTATTATGTATGCTAGTGTGTCTGGCTTCTTGCACTTAGGTGAAGATCTTTGAGATTCATCCGTGTTGTTGAATGTATCAGTAGCTTTTTCCAGTATAAGCATTGTTTGTCCATTCACCCGTTGATAGACATTGCTATTTTTTTTAATAAATTTATTTATTTTTGGCTGCGTTGGGTCTTCGCTGCTGCACGCGGGCTTTCTCTAGTTGCGGCGAGTGGGGGCTATTCTTTCTTGCGGTGCATGGGCTTCTCATTGCGGTGGCTTCTTATGTTGCAGAGCACAGGCTCTAGGTGCGCGGGCTTCAGTAGTTGTGGCACGTGGGCTCAGTAGTTGTGGCTCGCAGGCCCTAGAGCGCAGGCTTAGTAGTTGTGGTGCGTGGGCTTAGTTGCTCTGCGGCATGTGGGATCTTCCCAGACCAGGGCTTGAACCCGTGCCCCCTGCATTGGCAGGCGGATTCTCAACCACTGCGCCACCAGGGAAGCCCCAAAACTTGGGTATCTTCTTATTCCAAATAGATAAAAGACATTTTGTTGGCTCATTATTTAACCTAGCTACTTGGTAATAATTTATGTGGCATGAAGTATTTTTCAGGAAGCTCTTTGGCAGAGTGTTAATTTTTAAAAACTTCATCAATTCTGAGGAAATTTGGAAGGTTTATAGTAATAATCTAACACAGTGTCTTTCAGACTTAATATGCCTTCAGTAAAAAAATTGGGGGGGGTGTATTACAGTCATAAATGTTTTTTATAAATTCTATGTATTTATTACTTTAGTAATTTAATATATATTATAAAAGATAATCAAAATAGAAATTTTAAAGGATGAGATAAAATATAATTGTAAATAATTGTTCTTTTTGCATAATTAATGGATTGTCATGCCTACCCCACTCTGGTAACTAGGAAGTACTGCCTGTTCAGACAGTTGAAAATTACACCAGCAGATGGCGCAATAGTCTAACTTTTTACAAAAATACGTAATTTACATGGACTAATGGGGAAAGATAACCATTTTTATGTAGCTTATAAAAATAGCTAATAGTAAAGGAGAAAAGACCATTTTAGGCTTTAAGCTAATGTTTCTCAGTCTTTTTTTCATTATTGCTCTCTTCCCCAGGAAGCCTTTTTAGATATTTTTTTCCTAATTTACTCTCCTAATGAAATCTTAATGCTGATGCGCAGTGTATCTGTACATGTAGTGTGACTCTGTTGAAGACCAAAAGTCACTATATTTACTTTTTTTATCCCTAAGATCCAATTTTTGTCCACTTGAATTATATCGCCTCTGTTTAGAGATCATGTTTTAGAGTAATTATGTTTTTCCCCGTTACTTGAGCTTTCTAATCTCATTTTTCTTAAGTGAATAATAAATTAGTATGTGCTCTTTTTGTTCATAGTTACTGACGTGTAGTAGCTAATGGTAGGAGAAGCTTGCCCAACATTAAGAAATATACTGGAAATAGTTCATAAAGGAGACAGGCTGTTCATAGATAATTTCACTTTACTATATCATGACATTTTGTTTATGCTTTTTCCCTAGGATGCTATTCTGAAATACAATGTGGCATATTCTAAGAAATGGGACTTTACAGCTTTGGTTGATTTCTGGGATAAGGTAGAAGTATGCTTATTTCTTAAACTATGAAACTAATATGACAACTTTAATGGAAAAGTTTGAGAAAAATATGCATAATTCTGTCACACTAACACCATTATCATCTTTTATTTTTGTGAGAAATATTTCCTGCTATTTTATATGCAGCTAATTTTGAATTTTGCTTTAGTCTCTCATGATATGCATTTTCTGTTGTATTGTTGTACCATTTTCAGTAGTATAAAATGGCTGCATAGTATTTCATGTCTAGATTTTGATAATTTAATGATTCCCATATTCTCAGACATCTAGGTTGCATAAGTTTTACTCCCTTCTCAATTATACTGTAGTAACATCTTTATATATGTATGTGAATAAATACATGTATATGTTTTCCCAAATTTAATATTGTTTCTTTAGGTGATTCCCAGAAGTTAGGTGGCTAGGTCAAAAGGCACAAAACTTTTATAGCCCTGGATTTATGCTGTAAAATCATTTTTCCTCAGGGGACTGTAGCAGTTTAGTATGCTATCAGCAATGGGTAAGAATACCACTTTGATAGTACTGTTAGAAGAATAGGTATCATCCATTTTGAAAAACTGGCAGTATACCTTTTAAAAAAAAACATTTTATTTTGATATAATGATAGATTCACAAGAGATTGTAAAGAAATGTACAGGGAAGGTCCCATGCACACTTCATCCTATCTTCCCAAATGTTCATTGCTTAAATAAGTATAATACAATATCAGAACTAGAAAACTGACACGAGACCTTATTTAGATTTTACCAGTTATACCTGTACTCATTTGTGTGTGTAGTTATGTAACTGTATCTTCATGTAACCGCCACCACAGTCAAGATACAGAACTGTTCTATCACCGCAGTGCTCACTGGTGCTGCCCATTATAGCCACACCAACTCCTTCCTAACTTCTGGCAACCACTAATCTGTTATCCCTGTGCATAATTTTGTTACTTCAGAAAGGTTATAGTTTGTAACCTTTTCACATTGCCTTTTGGTTCCTTTTTATTGCGGAGTAGTGTTCTGTGAGATTGATGTATCATAATTTAACTGTAAATGCATTTCAGGACATTTGAGTTGTTTCTAGTTTTTAGCTGTTAGAACTAAAGCTGCTGTGAACTTTCGTATACAGTTTTTTGCATAAACATAAGTTTTTATTTCTCTGGGGTAAATCCCCAAGAGTGCGATTGTTGAATTGTTTGATAAATGTATTTTTAGTTTTAGAAGAAACTGCTAGTATACTTTTGCTAGGTAAGTAGGCCTTCCCAAAGAGATACTTTCATATACAATCTGTTTAAAAGTTTTTTTATAATTTGATTTTTCTGCCCACAGTTTAATTATCCATGTTATATATGCTTAATTTACTAATACTAGAAACTGAAAGTAATTTTTGAAATGGAAACATTTTGAATTGAAATATTTTCAATATTACACAACTTTAACTTACCTAATAGAGAATAATTATTGAACTTTAAACATGTCCTATGTTTTTTTTAATTGTGGCCTTTCCCTCTCTGGTCTTTTTTTCAGATAAATAACTGTGAGATAAATAAGACAATAATTATTATTCCTATCGTAAATGAGTAGTTATGATTTAGAAATGAACTTTCTTGGCCAAAGTGACATAGTTTGTCCCTGGTAGGACGGTGTAACCCAATCAGTGTTCTTTCCACTATTGCCTGCGATCACAGTCTGATGTCCCTCTGCACACACCTTCCCCTCCTACTTGCTGCTCATTTTCTCTGTAATTAGAGACTGATATGCCCCCTTCCTCCACTTTTCTGTATTGAAGTTCTGTCTCCCAAGACTAACATCTTCCTATCTACTCCCTCCAAAATGAGATGTCACCTTTCTTTGAATTTCCATGACAAATTTTAAAATTTATCTTGTGGCACTCCCTCTCTTTGCTTTGCTTTATTCTAGATGAAATGTTGACATCCACTGGTATGTCAAAAGTTTCTTGGGGCAGAGACTGTATCTTTCTTAGCTTTGTGTTTCGTGTAGCATCTATACAATGTCTTATTTATCGTGTGTGCTCTGTAAGTAGTTATGGACTGGATTTCAACAGGAGATCAGGCAGTCATATTGGTTTTCATGGTTACCAAGGTCATGAGAATATTATCTAGAAGTAACGGTTTGAGTTAATAAAAACTGATGTTTCTGATTCCTTCTCCCACTCCCTGCCCACACACACAACACATCTAAATTAGACTCTTCCTTCTCTGAGCATTTTTAGTTAGTGATGTTCCAGTGTTCTTGTTACTTCATTTCCTGTGACATTACTGAAGATCAGTCTGTCCTCTAGGATTGCTGGTGGTAATCCAGAAGAAAGTGGTTGTTTAATTACGTGGTCAGGAATCAAATATTAAGATTATTGTGAACTCTTAATTTTGAGTTACAAATAAGGAAGAACCTGAAAATGTGAAAATGAAATTGACAGTGTTATGAATAACACCACCACTCTCTTTTTTCCAGTAGTGTTTTGATTGTTTCACAAAGTGTCCGCGAGGCAGCATGATATAAGCAGTGGCTCTCAGATTTATTGTGTATCTGAATCCTGGAGGGCTTATTAAAAAGGTAGCTGCCGGGCTTCCCTGGTGGCGCAGTGGTTAAGAGTCCGCCTGCCGATGCAGGGGACACAGGTTCGTGCCCCGGTCTGGGAAGATCCCACATGCCGCGGAGCAGCTAGGCCCGTGAGCCATGGCCGCTGAGCCTGCGCGTCCGGAGCCTGTGCTCCGTAATGGGAGAGGCCACAACAGTGAGAGGCCCGCGTACAGCAAAAAAAAAAAAAAAAAAAAAAAAGGTAGCTGCCTACCATCCTCTCCAAGTTTTCTGATTCAGTGGCTCTGGGATGAGACCTGAGAGTTTGCATTTCTAATAGTTTCCTAGGTGGTGCTGCTATTGGTTCAGAGACCATGCCTTGAGAACTGCTGGTGGAAAAAAGAGCATAGAATTAGAAATGAGTATTTTGTTTCTTAGTCTCAAAGGTTTGTAACTTTGGATAAGCCACATGACCTCAGCGTTAGTTTCCTCATTTGTGAAATTGACAAAATAACCACTTTATGCATCTTGATGACATGTTTTAAAGACCTAGCTAGCTAACTAATGTATCTGAAATCACTTTTAAAATTCTGGAATGATAATCAAATATGTTGTTACTTTCTTACCTCTGTAAACAATTTGTTTTGCCTCTTTTCAAAAAAAAGTTTTTTCTGTCATTAACATATCTGAATTGTAGGTATGTTGTAAAAATATAAGAAGTAAGACAATAAAAATTACTTGTGCTTTGGCTATCCCCAAACAATCACCTGAAACAACAATCTGTTTCAGGGCTTTGTATTCTCTTCTGGTTAATTTGTCTATTACTGCAGTAGTGCCACAATGTCTTAATGGCTATAGCTTCATAATAATTCTTGATATCTGGTAAAACGAGCCTCTCTTCATCAGTCTTCTTTCTCACAAGTGTACTGGCTATTCTTTATTCTTTCACGTAAATTTTAGAATCAGCCTGTTGGTGTCCATAAAAATCCTGTTGGACTCTTGAGTAGAATTGCATTAAATATGCAGATAAATTGGAAAAGATTTTATATCTACATAATACTATATATTCCTCTCCATAAGGATGGTATGGGTCTTCATTTATTTAGGGTTTCCTTAGATCAGACAGGACCTTGTATTCCGGTATTTCTCTTGCTTGCTGTCGTGGAAGCCCTCATCATCTGTTTCTCCATAGCATAACATGAGCTATGCCCCATAATTATACATTCCTGTATATTGTCTTAATTCAGTGTCTGCTCAATTGCTCAATTACTCTTAGGTTCCCTGGCATTTACCCCATTTGTGTTTGATTGCTGGCAGAGCCAAGGCGCACCCACTATCTTGGCCGTTGCCATATGCTTTAGGGAAAGATGTGAGATTTGAGCATAAAAGCACTTTGTCCCTTGCCTGATGGGAGCTGTTGGGAAGTTCTTTAGCTTTTCTGAGCCTCAGTTTTCTTCCCATAAAATGGGATTAACAGCTACCTTGGAGTATGATATTCTGATAATTAGTGGCTTCTTGTGGTTCTTTTTCTCAAGACTCCAAACAGGAGGGAACAGGAGCAACCCAGACAGGCCTTGTTCCATCTGTCCATCAGCAGTCGCTGTAGGGCAAGAGCTGGGGGGAAGGTGTATTAGTCAGGGAAACAGCACCAATGGGAGAGAGATACATCTATATATCTATATCTATATATCTATATCTATATATCTATCATCTATATATATATATGGGGGAGAGAGAAAGAGAGGAAGATTTTAAGGAGGAATTGGTTCACACAATTATGGGGGCTGGCAAGTCTAAAATCTGCAGGGTGGGCTGGCAGACTGGAGACCCAGGGATGAGCTGATGTTGCAGATGATGTCCAAAGGCAGCCTGCTGACAGAATTCTCTCTTGCTGAGGTAGGTCAGCCTTTCATTCTGTCCAGGCCTTCAACTGATTGGATGAGGCCCATCCACCTTATGGAGGGCAGTCTGCCTTACTAAGAGTCCGTTGATTTAAATGTAAATCTCATCCATTGATTTAAATGTAAAACATCCTCACAGAAACATCCAGGATAATGTCTCATCAAATATCTGGCCACTGTGGCCCAGCCAGGTTGAAACAAAATGAACCATCACACAGGGGCTTTGGAAATCTCTTTCTTGTAGCACTTCTCCCTCTTCTTCTGTAATTACATTGTTTGAACATACGTAAACATCAGGAAGATTTGCAATGTGCCTCCACATCCATTCCACAGAGATAGGATTTTAGAGTAGTTAGGAGCACAGATAGGGGTCCCCATGGCCTGGGTTTGGATCCTGGGTGGGTAACCTGAGGCATTCTCTCAGCGCATCAGTTTCCCCATTGGGAAATGGGGGTAAATAGTACATTTCTCTCACAGAGTTGTAGTGAGGGTTAAATGATGTAATGTATGCAAAGCATAGATCAGTGCCTGATACCTGGCCGTTTTTATCACTCACCTTCTAGAGTTAATACATTTAAACATCATGATACGATATGTTTCTGCCAAAAATTTTAATGAAAAATACTATATATAGTTAAAACCTCCTTTGTTTCTCTCTGCAAGTTCTTTTCCCTTTCTCGTTCACTGAAGGCAGCATTGTCCTAAGTGTGGCATCTGATTTGGCAGTTATTTTTTTTTCTACATTTTAACTACATATCTATTAACAAGAGATAGCAGTGTTTTCTGCATTTCAAATGATGGAATATGGTATCATAGTGTACATAATATTCTGTAACTTGCTTTGTTTTTACTCAGCAGTATGTTGGGATCTAACGATTCTGAATATATATAGAATTGTCTCATTTTAATGCTGATTAGATTCCATGTATGAATAGCTTACCTTCCTGTGCCGGTACTGCTGGATGTTGGGGAGTTTCTAATGTTTTGCTGTCATAAGCAGTGCTGTGATGGACACAGCCTATGGCTGTCTTTGTGCCCTTGTGATAGGCTGCAGGGTAGGGCAGGCATGTTGGAGGTTCCCCGGGTGTCGACAAAGAACTCTCCAAGATAGTTAGTTGTACTTTATTTTTCACACCCTGGCCAATGCTTGGTTGATATTGTCAGGCTTTAAAATCTTTGCCTGTCAGATGGCTTTTTTTTTTTAATTAAAAAAAATTTTTTTAACATCTTTATTGGAGTAAAATTGCTTTACAATGGTGTGTTAGTTTCTGCTTTATAACAAAGTGAATCAGCTATACATATACATGTATCCCCATATCTCCTCCCTCTTGCGTCTCCCTCCCACCCTCCCTATCCCATCCCTCTAGGTGGTCACAAAGCACCCAGCTGATCTCCCTGTGCTATGCAGCTGCTTCCCACTAGCTATCCATTTTACATTTGGTAGTATATATTGCCACTCTCTCACTTCGTCTCAGTTTACCCTTCCCCCTCCCCATGTCCTCAAGTCCATTCTCTACGTCTGGTGGTGTCTTGCGAAGCACAGGAGTTTTTAATTTTGATGGAGCCTAAATTAATTTTTTCTGTTTTTGGTGTCATATCTAAGAAGCTAATCCAAGGTTGCAAACATTTACTCCTGTGTTTTCTTCTAAGAATTTTATGGTTTTAGCTCTTACTTTTAGGTTCATGACTTATTTTGAATTGATTTTTGTATATGGTGTGAATTAGGGGTCAAGTTTTATTTTTTTGCTTGTGAATAGCCATTTTGTGTTAATTTTCACGTACGACGTGAGATAGAGGTCTGATTTCATTATTTTTCATGTGGATGGATATCTGGTTTTCCCAGCACCATTTGTGGAAAAGACTTCTATCCATATTGAATTGTCTTGGCACCCTGCAAAAACCAATTGACCATACATGTGAGGGTTTGTTTCTGGCCTCTCAATTCTATTCCACTGCTCTATATGTCTTTATGCCACTTCCACACAATCTTGACTACTGTAGCTTTGTAATAAGTTTTAAATTGGAAAATATGAGTCCTCCAGCTTTGTTCTTTTTCTAATTTGTTTTGGCAGTTTTGGATCTTTTGTGCTTTCATGTGAATTTTAGGGTCAGCTTATTAATTTCTGAAAAAAGTTAGCTGTGAAGGGTAATTTCTATAATCATATTAATAGAATCCATACTAATTCTGCATCTTGAGGCACGACCAGTCAATTTCAGGGTTACCTTATTGAGCTTTTGAACCATATGATGTTTAAAGGTAGGCATAAAATAATGGAAGCCTTATGGCTATGTCAGAATATCTTTGTATCTAGATGTCTTTCACTCTTAAAGAGATGTAATTTTTGATGCAATGAAAAGTTGACCAAACTGATAAAATCTTTGTCACTTAAGTTATAGTATATAGATGGTCTATTTGCGTTTTGTAATTTTCGTGCCTTAAACTAGTTACAGTTGTTAATTTGGGTAGGTACATTTGATACCTTGTGATGGCAGTAAAACATGCCATTGGTTAAAATACCCCTGTCACCTTGCTATGAGGTAAAGTAGTCGATTTTTCCTCTCTTCTTAATCACTCTACTCAGACAGGACCTTGTTTCCCTTTTATCTGGTGACCTTGCCCAGAAACATTCCTGTAAGAGTAATATATAGCAAGTTTTGGTGTGTTTAGTGTAGATCATAAATATGAGGTGATTACCAAGGTGCTGATGATAGTTTTACAGTTCTCTAGAGAGAGGAGTCATTGCATTTTTGACCTTCTGATTTTTATTTACTTTGTAAACATACGGGAGGGTTGGGGGAGTCCTCACAATTGTACCAAATATTCATTTCTTATTGTTTTCTTCAAGTTTTTGTCTCTCTCTCTCTCTCTCTATTTTTTATAGTTATATCTAGATATAAAAGTATATTTAAAATATTTTATGATATATTATAAAGCCATGTTATATAGCTTTATCATTTTTAGTCTTAATGGTTGCATAATATTCCATCAAATGATATGTCATTTGCTTAGCCATTCCAGTGTTAGAGATTTAAGGAAGTCTCTTTGTGTAAAGCATGTCTAGAGATTTAAGGGTGTTCGTCCCTATGACTGTCTGTTGTTTGTGCATTGTCAATGTACTTAACAGTAGACCTTGGATATTTAATACAGTTGTGTGTTTTTCTGTCCTTCAAACTTCCAAAGGTATTAATATAGAACTTTACCATGTCACAGCCCACAGGGATAACATTGCCCAGGATTACAGGAGTTATTGAGAAGTAAGTATTAGATACATATGTGGTGGGATTGGAGGAGTAAAAACAGATCTTTAGTGCAAGGGAAGCAGTTGTTTGGCTAGGTTTTTAAATTATAAGTGAATTCTATTTGCTTTGCATTGTCTGTGTCCACACTTTGGAGTAAGAATGCTTCTTTTAGAAGGGCTCTTAAATGTTGCTTATAACAGTATTTGGGAATTCTTTACTTAAATGTCACACCCAGCTCTGAGTAACTTGTTTTGCTAAAGAAAAAAATGAAGTTTAAATTTAACATCATATCAATTTTAATATTTTACAGTTAAGTTGATTTTGGGGCTATTAACATTTATCTCCTTAAAACTTTGCTTTGGCTGGTTCTGTGAGTAATAGGTTTTGTAACCCATACTACTTTAGAACAGGAGGTGTTAATATCAACAGTCATTTAGTGTGGTTCCATGTTACAGTCATTACCTAAATGCTAGTATTGAGAGCAAGAAGTAAGAGACCCAGAATCCTGGTAATCCTTTGAGCATCCTTATTTAGGATAAAAGCAAGGAGTACTGCCTAAGCTTTTTAAAAGTTTTTTTCAGAGACCAGCAAAGATCACAGAAATCATCCTGTTATTTTGTAAATCATAGTTAAATATTTAGGTGCTACTGAGTTGAAATGGCTGTTATTTAGTTTTTTTTGCATCTTGAATGTTAATATTAGTTTTCCTCCCTGCCAGCTGTTGGAAGTGCTAGGAACAAATAATCTGTGTTTTATGGCCCTCCTGGGTGGTGTTCCACAAAATTAAATTCAAACACTTCTATAATTCGTATTCTAACTGAATCGATATACTTACTGCTGACATTTTTCACAGGAAAGTTTAACAGAATGTCCTATATATTAAGAAAGTTTCTCTATTAATACATTTTAGACATATTTTAAATACTTCCCTCTTACAACAACTGTGGCACTATTTCTTTTCATTCTCAGTGAACTAACTTGTGAAATTTACATAGCACATTATGGCCATAGTGATGGAAGAGGGGTGTGGGGATGGCGTATGTTAAGAGCGGTTACTTCTGTTTCTGTGATCCTGGCTTCCATTTCTGGACTTGGATGCTAGTTAAAAAATGGATGTTTGCCTTATAATTATTCATTAGGCCATCCATATATATTTTGTGTACTTTTTGAACATATATTTCACAATAGATGTAATTGTCAATTCAAAATAAAGAACTTTAAATTCTAAAATTGGTTTGTATAGTGAACTTTTTCAGTAAATGGAATAGTTGTTTAAAGGAAACCTAAGGTTTTTGGTGACTATTTCATCTTCCTTTCCATGTTTAGTTTTATGTCTGGAATAGAAAAGATAGGAATGTGTAGGTCTCTTATTTCCTCACTTATGTTAGTTAGTTTATCCATAAAGGCTTTCATAAATACCAAAATCAGGTATTTTGTTGTTGTTGTTGTTTTATTTTTACATCTGTGATTGCTAAAAGTGGAGAGTGAGAGATAGGAGTACAGGAATGGGAGGTCATTTAAAATTAAAAAATGGAAAAATTTAAACTTTAAAGTTCAAAGGTTTTATTGTTGTGGTTAGGCTAGAAGTATATTCCTCTTTGGAAGCCACTATTTTTTTTTTAATAAATACAGCATGAAGTTTATACCTCAAGTCATACGTACACAGTAAATTCTTTATGGCAACTCGGTAATTGTGCATCTCTTGCCTTTGCTGTAGTTATTAAAATATTGAGTATGTATTGTCCTGTCTGCTCGTGTCCTATGACTTGTCAGAGAAAGGTTGTGTAAAGCCTCTTTTCCTGTAAATGAGGATGTGTAAATCTATCAATAATGAACTTGCATTCTTGCTTATGTACTACTTAATTTTAAAAGGTAAATAGGTGTCGTATTGAGTTTTGAAGGACGTGCACTAAGTGGAGCAAACTATTATGCCTAAGTCATCTTTTCCTTCAGAGTTCTTTTTGTGTAGTTTTACACTTAAAAAACAGGTATATCAGAATTCTTTGTCCCAAAAATTGAGACGTGTGCTGTTATAGCCATGTTTAACTAAAATGACATTTTTGAACTCATGTGACCATGAGAAACCTTAAAAATTATCATTATTGACAGAACAACAATAGAAACTCAGGGAAAACAAATATAAGCTTGTATTAAAATGGATTACCGAGAAAGTTATCTCACATATATAAAGTAATGGCTAGATGGAATTGTTTTGACTTATATCTTTATTATGGGATAAAAAGTTAAAATATAATATATTGAAATTATTAGGCAAAAATCATAGTGTAAGTCACCTGTCATTAAGTAGCGTAAAATGCAATAGTTGTATGTTTATGCATCACCTGGGCGTCGTATGTGCATTCATATGTAAGTGGTGTCTTTCAGACTTCCTGGCTTTCTGGTGCGTGCCATAGTATTATGGGCAGCTTATCTAACAATAACTATATCGAATGTACTTAGTACTTTTTTGTATGTTAAAATATTTTTTTAATTTATTTATTTTGTTTATTTTATTTTTGGCTGCACTAGGTCTTCGTTGCTGTATCTGGGCTTTTCTCTAGTTGAGGCAAGCGGGGGCTACTCTTTGCTGCAGTGCACTGGCTTCTCACTGCAGTAGCTTCTCTTGTTGCGGAGCACGGGCTCTAGGTGTGCAGGCTCTAGGTGCTCTTAACCACAGTGGTTAAGAATCCACCTGCCAATGTAGGGGACACGGGTTCAGTCCCTGGTCCGGGAAGATCCCACATGCCGCAGAGCAACTAAGCCCGTGCGCCACAACTACTGAACATGTGCTCTAGAGCAGGCGCGCCACAACTACTGAGCCACGTGCCACAGCTACTGAAGTCCTCGCGCACCACAGAAGAAGAAACCCGCATACCACAATGAAGAGTAGCTCCTGCTTGCAGCAACTAGAGAAAGCCCTTGTGCAGTATCGAAGACCCAACACAGCCAAAAGATATATATATACACACATATATATAAGAAAAAAATTTTAGAACAAAAATATTAGAGGATTTTTTTCTCTCTCCATTCCCTCACCCCTACCCCCACCCCCACCCCACCCCCCATCACCACAATCTCTATAAATGTTTCATGGAATATTAGTGTTTTTTAGACTAGTTTTGGAAAAGCTGAGGTAAGGCAAGATGTTGTTAACCACTGTTTCAAATCAGAACAAATGTCATTAACCAATAACCAGTAAAAATTGTGGGCTTTCACAGTAGCCTTTTTTTTTTTTTAATAGTGCAGAAGTAAGTTTCTGAATGTATATAAACACATTACTCCTTAGCTTCCAGTTCCAAGTGGAATTCTTCATAACGAATCTATTTCTGGACGTTTCTTCAAAACTTAAACGATTTAAAGTATCCTTGTTAGTTTTGTCATAAAGAGCCTGTAGCAAATTCCTAATCAAATGAAAGCAGCCTTGAATGTTTCACAAGACTACAGCTAATGTCTTTATTCCTCTAGCTTTCGAACCTCTGATTTGGAGTTCAGTGGAAATTTAACCTTTTTGGACTTCTTCCCTTAGTGACTCACAGTCTCTAGAATCAATAAGGTCTGCATTGCTTTTACAGCTTGACTTGATTTAATTCATGAGAACTGCAGGAGCCAAAAGAAAGCTAATCAGAGTCAGCAAAATATTAAATTTTAGATTTGTGTGAAATATGTGGACTTCCTCCTTGGTTTGGTTAATGTATCCTTTGGGTTGGAGCATATGTTGAGGGTCTCATTCATGATTTATTTTAAATAGTGCAGCTCTCATAGAATTAATTGCTCCAATTGGAACTAGGCACCTTGCTTTATAAACTTGCTGAGGTATAATGGATAATTAGTCTCAGTTGAGCCCTCTATGCACTAGATCATTGATGAAATTAGAGTTGTTATTATGTGTTTGTGAAACACTGTGTTGTATTTATGTGTGTGGAGGACAAGGAGGATGGAAATTATAGACATCCAAAAGTGAAAATTTATTTAGTAGAATTCCTCCTGTATTCTAATGATGAAATTAATCTAGTACATTAATGTCCTGTAACTCCAACCCTACCTACTCTGTTCAAATAGCTATGGAAGCCATTACTTTTAAATGTTGCTGTGTCATTGATTTCATTATCTAGAAATCTACTCTGTTGGAGGGGTGATAATAATTTCATGTTCTAATCTCTCCTGTGACTTATATCTCTATCAACTAGCTCTGAGCTGTTTTCTTTTTTTCAATGCAATTTGACACCATGCCTTGATTTATAAATCCTGTTAGATTACTTCTCAGATTATTTACTCATCTTATGCTCCTAGTCATTAAAAATAAATTCTGTATTCCTTTTGGTTAAGCTCCTCGTAACACTTTTATCCACATGTAAGATCTCATATTTAACACTAGAACGATTTTCGTAGTATATATTACCTGAAGATAAAAATAGTAAGAGGAAATAAAAACAATATAAATCTGTTTTTCAAATTTATATACTCTTTCCATGTGTAGCCTGTATAAACAGTGCAGTAAACTCGGTAGTAAAGACTAATTAGGTCCATTCAATAGGTCCATTGTCCTCGTGATGCAGGGAGTGGTACACCATTAGTGCCATGGTAGCCGCGTGGTGGCTGCATCTTAGAGGACTGAGCCAATAGCTCTTTCCACATTTCACTTTTGGTACTAATTGTGAAAAATACTCATCCATGATTTATTGCTATGGTAATGACAAGTAATGATTAACTGCACAGGGCAGTCAGCTTCTAAGCTGTCAGAGCAATTATTCTTTACAGTGTTAAAGAAGTTTTTAGTAAGCCGAGTGGCATAGTACCTTGTTGCCTCAGTTGCTCTTTGATTACATGAAAAGCACTACAAAAACATTTTCTGCAAGAAGAACCATTTCCAGCATAGTGAAATATGGAATATTTTCAAATGCACTCCCAAGCTATGCTATTGGTCTAATCTGCCTTAGCCCTGGGAAGCCCAGCTTAGATATAAACGAGGTGTCTTAATCCATTCAGGCTGTTTTAACAGAATAGACTGGGTGGTTGATTTATTTCTCACAGTTCTGGACACTGACAAGTTCAAGATCAAGGTGTTGGCAGATTCAGTGTCTGGTGAGGACCTGCTTCCTGATTCATAGATGGCTGTCTTCTTGCTGGGTCCTCACAAGGTAGAAGGAGCAAGAAAGCTCTCTGAGGTCTCTTTTATAAGGGCACTAAATCCCATTTAAGATGACCTCACCTTCATGACCTAATCACCCCAAGGTCCCACCTCCAAATATTACCACATTGGAGGAATAGGTTTCAGCATACGAATTTTGGAGGGACAAAACATTCTATCTATAGAACTAGAGCATCTTCTTCCATTGGGAGTGGAATTTAAAAGTACTTACTGTCACAGCACACTGGGTTGAGCAGCCGTATAAATAGCCTCTTTCCCCATGGTTGACTTTTGGCTCCTTTTTTAACCCTTTCCTTTTTCCTGGCCGACTGCTTAAGCTGCAGACCATTTTATCTTCACGTCATATGCAAACCCTTATCCATTCCAGGCTTAACCCTGTCTCCTCCTGGACTTACCCCTTCTACAAAGTTCACCTTGTAGATAATCTCCTCAGTGTTTGATGCGACATCCTACTTGGTTATCTGTGGTAGAGACAGTGGTGGTGCTTATTATTGACATCTTTACTATGTACTAAGTACAGTGTAAGCAGTATATTTTAATCTCATTTGATTCTCACAAATACCCCATTATATAGACACTGTATTTTACAAATGAACAACTAAAAATTCAAGGCTTAGAGAGTTTAAGTAGTTTGTTCAAGTGATGAAACCAGGATTTCAACCCAGGTGCCACTCACTCCAGAGTCTTAGCTCTTAACGACTATAATCTGTTGTGGTAGTTCTCATCAGTGAGTTATTCTGCTTCCCAGGGGACCTTTGGCAAGGTCTGGAGACATTTTAGATTCTCACAACTGGGGGAGAGGTGCTACTGGCTTCTGGTGGGTAGAGGGCATGGATGCCACTAAACATCCTACAATGAACAGGATGACACTCGCGGTGACAAAGAATTATGCAACCCAAAAGGTCAGTAGTGCCTAGATCAGGTAACCCTGCTCTTCTGCAGTGGTTCTCGAGGTTTGGTCCCTGATCCAGCAGCATCACCTGGGAACTTGTTAGAAATGTAAATTCTCCTGCCCTACCCTGAACCTTGCAAATTAGAAACTCTGGGGGTGAGGCCCAGCCATCTTTGCTTTAACAATCCCCTAGCTAATTCTGATAGATGTGAAAGTTTGTACCATCTTTCTCAAACCTCTCCTTGAAGAGTGCCTGTTCCTCAACTTTTTACCTTGGCTAAAGGAGATTTCCCTATTGGCAGTTTTTCCTTCTCAAGTAGAACTTGCTGGAATGAAGAGGAGGAGTTGTTTTTCTCCTCAGCCCCCACTGCTGATTCCTGTCCATTGTTAAATTGTTTGGCCATGACCTAGATCTGTGAAAACCCAGGCTGATATCTGTAGAGCTGGGCTGAGGTGGGTCTCCTCTTATCTGTGCCCTGTGGTGCATGCCATCAGAGCTAGCCTTTGACTTAGCACCTAGAGAGGAACCGAGTCAGTCAAACATACTGACCAAACATTAGGTCAGCTGGAAATGATTCAGTTAAGGGACAGAATTGTCCTAGAAACCAATTAACTAAATCAAGGGAGGCCTGAAAAGGTCAAAGATTTGAATTATAAGTAGAAAGAAGAGGAGCCTGGGAAAAATCCTCTTAAAAAAAAGGTGGCTTTAGTGGCCTATGGCCTTAGATCTGGCATCATTAAAAGCACTGACTTAGGGAGGGTACCTACCAACATCCAACAGCCTTTGTTCGGTTGATAATCATGTTGATGACCTATGAACTAGTCTGACTCAAACCTATATGTGAGACTCTCTACTGTATTAACCTATGATCACAAATTGGATCTGGTTATGCCCTGGGCCAGTTCCTTCTCTAACATCATTAACTCTGCATTTCTTTCCTACCATAGCCTCCTAGTTTTCTACTCACTTATTCCTATAGCACTTTCTGTTTTTAAGGCTACTGCTTCCATCCCTTTTCTTTTGGGCCACTGTTTTCCAGGTTGTGTTGTTCTAATACTTTTAAATAAAGGGTTGAATGGTCAAGTTAGTTTGCTACACGTTATGTCCTCCTACTGGGCATAGTTCTGAGGAGTCTTATAGTGAAGAAATCTGCTTAGTTTTGGTTAACTAAACATTTTCCCCAAACTTATTTATAAACAAAGCCTCCTTCTGTGTAACGGCTTATGATTTCCCTCGTAGGTAATGTCCCATGGAACACACCTTGCAAAACAGTTGTAATCTATTGGCTTTTTCCTGCCTTCCTATCTTTTCCTGCCCAGCCTGGTACCTGCACATTTGACCCTTGAACAACATGGGTTTGAACTGCGTGGGTCCACTGATACGTGTATTTTTTTCAATAGTAAGTACTACAGTGCTGCGCGATCAACAGTTGGTAGAATCTGAAGGAATTAGCGGTGGGGGCTGAGGAGAATAACAGCTCCTCCTCTTCATTCTAACAGGTTCTACTTGAGAAGGAAGAACTGCCGAGAGGAAAAACTCCTTCAGGCAAGGTAAAAAGTTGAGGGACAGGTACTATTCCAGAACCATGGATATGGGGGAACCGTGGATACACAGGGCCAAGTATAAATTATATGCAGGTTTTCGGCTGTGCGGAGGGTCGGTGCCTCTAACTCCTGTGTTGTTCAAGGGTCAACTGTAGTCTGCCTTTTAAATCTAGTTACTCCTTGGCACTTAACGTAGTGCCAAGAGCTTTAAATACCACTTAATGCTGGGCACACTCAAATCTTTATCTTAAGCTCCTTCTCTCTGTCAGCTTCTTATATTAAGACATAATAAATTTACTTCCTAAACACTTCTTGAGGCTCACCTCTATTTCTGTTATACTTGTCTAATCCATACTGTCATCATGACTCAGATGGTATATTGCAGCAGTCATCCAGCTGACCCCCATGTTCAGTGGTGCTCCCTTCAAATCCATCCTTCATGCTCCTCACCCACAGTGAGCTATCTGAAGCTTATATCTTCAAACCCTATGTGGCACGTCATCTATTTTCAGTTCTGTTGGATGATGTTTATGGTATTCCCTGGCCTTGCCTCTACCCATTTCTCCAGCATCACTTGATACTGAGCTTCTCCATAACTGATATTCTAATGACTGAATTCCTAAAGGTTCTCTGGCATGCTGTTGGCTTGTTCTTAATCCATCCTTCCAGACTTAGCTCAGTCTTTATCTCCTCTGGGAACTCTTTTCTGTCCTCCCAGCCTCTACTAAAGATTCCACTCTGTGCTCACAGTAGTACCTGTGCCTGCCTCCATGCGCTTGCCACATAATGCATGATCTTTCTATAAAATGTCTGCATCCTTCATGAGGCTGAACCTCTCCAGGGCATCTTAGTGTTTTCTAGCTTATGGCTGGTGCTCAGTAAGTGTTTCTTGAACTAACTTCAGTATACTTAAGGAGAGTGGATCAGCACACAGAAATGTGGGTCTTAAGCCACAGCCTCTTACTGAAAGATTTAGGAATTATTTGTGTAAAGTGACAGTTGACCATTTGAGATTGGCAGTTGGTAGAGAGAAAAGATGAGGCATGTACACATAACCCTTATGTCTGTTTATATGGCATTTTTACCCTAAAAAGTAGTACATTTCTGGAGGACAGAGACCTCGCTTTGCGTTGTTTACCTTTATTTATTTAAACACAGTGCACATATTGAGCACTGTGTTTATTCCTCACAGTGCTCAATATGACATCCTGGGCAAAGTGGACACTCAATATATGCTTGAACTAAATGTCAACATACTACTAACAATATGCCTAACTTGAGTTAAGTATAAAGTAGAGGCTGGATCAATTGGGCTGTTCTCTTTCTTGGATTTCTGAGCTCAGCTAATTCACAGTTCAGGGGCTCGTTTACCTTTTTATTCTCTCTATGTGAGAAAAGAATGAATGCCCCAGATGATAAATTGAACCTGAGCTCGTAATCCGTTTTATTTGATGTAGCTAACTGGTGTACCAGTCGTCACATGTCTTAAAGCCAAAAATTATTTCAAAAGGGATATTTTACCATTTTCAAACTCATCTGTATTTTCAAATGAATTGCAGTTACCAAAAAGTAATCCAATGCAATGTAATAAAATTAGGTGCATTTAAGAATCCCCAAACAAAATGGTGCAGGTCCAATTATATGTATTTGCACCATCCAGCTGTACATGTGTCTGGGAACCTTTGGCTCTTCCTTGAATTGCTCTGGTGACTATTTCTATTTCATTGGAGTGGATGGAGTAAAGAGTAGGACTAGATTTGTGTTGTCCAAACAATAAGCCAATAGCGATATGTGGCTATTTACATGGAAACTAGTTAAAATGAAATAAAATTTGAAATGCAGCTGCTGAGTCACACAGGCCACATTTCACATGCTCAGTCAACACATGTGGCTGGTGGCTACCGTCTTGGACAGTGTAGAAAGTTCTGTTCTGCCCTGGATGAGATCATCTCTAAGGTTTCTTCTGCATCAGACATCTTGCTAGTCCTGCTACCTAGGAGCTGGTACTGGTCAGATCTCCTCACAGGGAACTTCAGAGATTTCCCAACATTCTTTGATCACATTTTGAATTTTTTCTAGATTGGATGTTACCTGTAATAATAGAGTTGCTGAGTAGAACTTGGTCAATTTCTTAAAAAGATATTTTCATTGTAATGGTATTTGTGGGTTTTTTCCCCCCTCCCCAAAGTCTGCCACCAGGGGGTGCCCTCAAACCTTTTGGGAAATATGTTTGTTTCAGCCTTATTAATAAGAGTGAAGTTTGGACTATAATATTGACTATTCATACTGGATAATTTAAGAATTAAATTAAGAATTAAGTGTTATAATATGTAGGTATGCACATTACTTGATTCGCATGGCAAATTACTTTCCTAGTGGTGTGAGTGCGAGAAGCTGTCATTGAACTATCTTAAAAATTAGGTAAAAGTAAAAATAAGTAATTTTAAAGTATTTCTTATAGTTCAAAAATATTTTTATTAAATTTAAAACTGTTAACTATAGTAAAAGAATGAAGTTATTGTTCACTTATATTTCTCAGACAAATTAAGTCCATTTTGCTTCCAGGATGAGAAAACTTCCATTAACCATTAGCTATTTCTCTGAAATCTTGTCATGCTGAGTTTGATTGCCTGTCTATAAAAGATGGATAATAGTGTGACTATATGGTATTGAAAATATCTGTTGGCTTGTGTGTAATAGCATTGTGGTTTGGTGCTGTTTGCTAGAGTGATTGATGGTTATGGCCATGTAGTCATACAGTAATAGGAGTGAGAGATGAGAAAGACCTATCAGAGCATCTTGTGCTAGTCTGAGATCATTCCCTAAAGAATAATCATTTACCATGACGGTATTGAGAAGTAAATTCTTCTAGGAGACAGAGGATAATAAGGGTGTGTTATTATGTTTTATCCTTCTAAGGCAAAAATAATTTGTGCATTTTATTATTAGCATGAAAAAAGATAATGATTACTGTTTAGAGAAGAGCTTCCTTCATGTGTCATAAACCTACACAATTTTGTTCTTCATGTTTAATCTAATGAAATTTGTATAGGAAATAGTGTGACTGGTTTTGATTAGAGGCATATTTTGTTTCAAGAACTGGGTGATGGTATTCTTCCTAAAGTGATTGTGTTCCCAAATTAGTTGTCACTTATTTGGGTTTTGGAGTATATGATGGTGAAATTTCCACACCCATCTACAAAAGTCTGTGAATTTTAAGCCACTAATGGCTTGTTTCCTGAAGTGAGAAACTAGTTCATAGTTCTGTCCTGAGAAACAGAACAAGGATTGGGAGAGTGGAAGTGGAGTTGAGGTAACCTGCCAAAGGGCTCTTTCTCACTTCATCGTTACTTCCTCTTCCCTTTACTGGCTAATAAGAGTTTGGCTATGGGATTGGAGGTTAAGAATCTCTTTGATTCTAGAGACACTGCTTTGGGAAAGATCCCAATGTTCTCCTTACTTGCTGCAAGTAATAAATCCTTCATTCCCCTGGGCGGGGGAAGAAAAGAATAAAAGGAGATTCTAATGCTTGGCACTCTTTTACTCCTGCTGGCACCCATTGATGGGGAGAAAAAGGAAGTGTATAGCAACCTGGTTTATCCCATATTAAACAGCTGTTAATTTAATGACAAATACAGATTATTTCTAGTGTAAGTTACAGGGCACATACTTCAAAGGATCTTTTGTATTATCCTTAAAACAGATCATTTCAAGTGCTTCTAGTGAGTTGTGATCTTCATCAGTGCTTCTCAGGTTTGAGTCATAGCATTTTGAAAATTACTTAGGAAGCTCTTAATAGCTGTTTGAAGAGAAAACCAAACCAAGGGACGATAGAGAGACAGGGTGGCTTCTCA
The DNA here is from genome assembly GCF_949987515.2 of Delphinus delphis. Taxonomy (NCBI): domain Eukaryota; kingdom Metazoa; phylum Chordata; class Mammalia; order Artiodactyla; family Delphinidae; genus Delphinus; species Delphinus delphis. Next base: position 45,715,245 of record NC_082698.1, read on the forward strand.
GCACATCACCTTGCCTCGCCACCATATTTATTTTGTACCTCTTTTGTTGCCATAATATAAAATTTTTGGAAGTCTTATTTAAGTCCAGAAATTAGTTCACTAATTTGTGAAATGTGCCTTCTTAAATATGAAAATATTAGACTATTTCCTGAAAACCAATTGGACTTTATTAAAATTTGGAGAACATTTTTATTAAAGCCATAATTGTCATGGGTGATACACATGAGAGATCACCCTGTGGTTGGCTTGTCAGACTTGCATGAGCTTTCAGAAATTAAGGGGAATGAGTGAGTTTGTTTTCTTGTAAGCTGTCACATTCTTCTCTTCAAAGTGTCAGCCTGAATTGTGCACAAGTAAATGTTAGAAACATTCACCTTCTCCAGTTGATTTTTTTATCCTTACATAACTTAGTGCTATAATTATTTTTTTGCTCTAATGTTTAATTTTTGTAGTCTAAAAACATGCCTGAAGAAGAGGTGGATCTGAAAGATCTTAATAATTCTGACTTATGTTCTTTCTTTTTAATCTTTGTAATATGAACCTGTCTCTCGAACTTGGGAAGCTCTGGAGGTAGTTCCAGTAAGTTTTTTAGGTGTTTTATAGAAAACTCAGTTCATATGCAGTTTAATTTACTAAAAAAAAAAATAAAAAATAAAAAAAATAAAAAACCTCTCGAGGGAGATTCTGATAGGCAGTAGAGAGAAGGAAGAGGGAGAGCTTGGTAAAATTACCTAGCTGTGGTAGAAAGTGTCAGTTAATTTAACAAATATTTTTATTGATAACATTACATATGAGTATGTTCTAGCATAGTGAATCAATGTCAATCTTGTATGCAAGGAACTTCTAGTAAACTCTAGAATGCATGTCCATAAATAACTACAACATAAAGCAGGAAGTCTTAAGTGTCTTGTGAAAAAACAGACAATTAAATTATAAGAGGAAGAGTTACCTTCTAGTTGGTACGTCCATTTAGATAGACTTTGAAGCAGTGTATTGTTTGAGTAAGACATTAAAAGGTTAGGTAAGTTTTAGAGTAGGAAAGATATTCCAGGCGTAGCACAGATTGTATTTGTGGAAGCACAGGTAGGAGCTAGAGAAGAGTAAATTGCTGAAATGTCTAGTATGTAAAATGCACAGAAGGTAGTTTGAGAGACAGAGAGAGCCCTAAGTAAGACTAGATAAGCATCTAGGGCCAGATAGCTTGATTATTAATTGAAGGATTTGTACTGTACTGAAAAGGCAAGGAAAAGCCATTGAAAGCTTTCAAGTGGAACAGGGTGTACTTGGGCTAAAACTGAAGGTGGGCTAGCGGCAGGGCAACAGTTAGATTACTGTAGTAATCTTGGTGAGACTGGATGAGGGGCTGAGTCAGGGTAGTTTAGTAGTGATTAAGAGGAGGTAATGAATATGTGACGCCGCTGGATCAGTCAGTAGGACTGGCAGTTAATTGATATGGGGGGTCTTGAAAGAAAGAGGAGGCTCCAGAAAGGGCATAAATTACTGGCCCAGTAGATAATAATACTTTGCATTTATATATGGGGCTTTAGAATTCATAAAACACGGTTGTAGCTGAGCATTCATAACTCTGTAAGGTAAACAGAGTTCGAATTATCCTTATCATTCCATTCCAGTTTCTTGGCCAAGTGCTCCATTCTCTAAAATACCCTTCCTTGTGAACCTGGGAAGGAAAGTCCTGGCCTCTAGTCCCGATGTATGCCATTAAGTTTGAATGTGGGAAATTGGCTTTACATTCTTTGAGCTTCAGTTTCTCCAGATGTCCTTCTGCTTTCTGTTTTGCAGGGATGCTTGCAGGATAAAATGTAATTTTAAAATTTTCATCAACTCTATTCAGCAAATAATAACGAGTACTAAATATTATGCTTGGTACTGGAATACAAGATGTATGATATACAATCCTTGCTTTTGCAGTGTCACAGATTAGAGAAGGAGAGGAGAAGAACATGTAAATAAATAATTATAATAAACCATAATAAGTGCTGTACTACAGGTATGTGCATGTGACTATAGAGTCACATGAGGAAGAAGGAATTAGGAAAGTCAAGGGAGGCTTCTTCACAAGGAGATGTGAACTTAGTCTTGACACATAATTAGTGGTTTAACTGTAGTAAAAGGTTAAACAAGGCAGAGGGTACAATATGCATCATCACCATAATAGTAGCCACTATTTGTTGAAAGCTTCTGAAAGCCAAGGAATTCCAAGGATTGCCCATAGGCACCAGAAGCTTGGGAGAGGCAAGGAAGGATTCTTTCTGAGAGCCTTCAGAGGGAACATGACCCTGTTAGCACCTTGATTTCAGAATTCTGGCCTCCAGAACTGTGAGAGAATGAATCTTTGTTTTTCTAAGCCACCCAGTTTGTGATAGTTACAGCAGCCCAAGGAAACTAATATAGTGTGGTCCTGGCATAAGAATCAAATTGATCACTGGAAAACCCATAAAACCCAGAAATAGACCCATACTTATACAATCATTTGATTTTCAACAAAGGTGCCAAAGCAATCGATGGGGGAAAGAAACATCTTTCAACAAATGGTGCTGGGAAAATTGGGTTTCTTTATGGGGGAAAAAAAATGAACTTCAACTCTTTGTATACAGCATACATAGAAAATAACTAAATGCAAAAACTAAAACCATAAAGATTCTAGAAGAAAGCATCTTTGTGACTTAGGGATAGACAAAGATTTCTTAGGACACAGAAAGCATTAAGCATAAAAGAAAAAAATTAAATACTTATCAAAAGACATTAAGAAAATGAATAGACAAGCTAAAGGCAAGGAGAAAATATTTGCAAAGCATATATATTTATCTGACAAAGGATTTATGTTTAGAATATATAAAGAACTCAATTTAAAAATAAGGCAAACCGGGCTTCCCTGGTGGCGCAGTGGTTGAGAGTCCGCCTGACGATGCAGGGGGCGCGGGTTCGTGTCCCGGCCCGGGAGGATCCCACGTGCCGCGGAGCGCCTGGGCCCGTGAGCCATGGCCACTGGGCCTGAGCGTCCGGAGCCTGTGCTCTGCAATGGGAGAGGCCACAACAGTGAGAGGCCCGTGTACCAAAAAAAAAAAAAAAAAAAAAAGGACAAACCACCCCATTAAAAAAAATTAAAAGAGTTTAAAGGACCGGTCACAAAGAAAGATATACAAATGACCAATTAGCACATTAAAATATGCTCAGTGTCGTTTGTCATTGGGGAAATGCCAGTTAAAACTAGAATGAAGTATTAGTGCACAGGCACTAGAAGGGCTAAAACGAAAATGAATAGATGTAGCTAGAGATGTGGAGCAACTGGAACTCTCATACTTTGTTGTTGGGTTTGTAAAATGGTACTACCACGTTGGAAAAAGGTCTCGCAGTTCTTTAGAAAACTAAACATATACCTGCTCTATGACCTATGCATTTCATTTCCTTTCTAAACCTACCCAAGAGAAATTAATATACGTATACACAAAAAATCCTGTGTTTATAGAAGAATGTCTATAGCAGCTTTACTTATAATAGCCAAATCCTGGAAATAGTGCAGTTGTCTATGAACAAGAGAATGAATAAACAAATTGTGGTATAATTATACAATAGAATAAAATAATAGAAGGGAACAAAATCACTGATACACACAACATAGATGCATCTCAAAAGCACAGTGCTGAGGGGAAAAAAAAGCCTTACATAATATAGTACATGTCACATGTTTCCAATATATGAAGTTTTACAAGAGACAAAACTAACCTATGGTAGAAGAAAATTGAGAACAGTGGTAGTCTCTCAGATGTGGGAAAGTTGCCTGGGAAGGGGCATGAGGGAACCTTCTAGGGTGATAGTATAATAATATCCTGTGTCTTGATAGGGATTTAGTTTATGCAGGTGTATGCATTTGTAAAATGTCATTGAATGGTACACTTAGGGTTAGTTCATTTCATTGAATGTAAATTTTACCTCAAAATGAAAAAACTTGTAAACAAATGTTAAATTATATTTATATGGAGGCTGAAGTGGTCAGGGTGAAATGTACTGATGCCCCCAACTTACTTCAAAATGCATTTAAAAAATGGATTGATGGATGGATAGATATGCGACAAAAATAAATAGAGTAAAATGTTAACTGTAGAAAATGAGTTTATGGGTGTTCAGTGTATAGTTATTTTAGCTTTGCTGTATTTTTGAAATTTTTCATAATTCTGGGAAAGTTAATTGCCATCAATAAGGAATGGTTAAAATTGTATATCCATACCATGGAAAATACTGTATAGCATTTATTCTATTACGGGGAAAGACTTCTAAGGCTTTCTCTTAAGGCAAAAAACAAGTTGCAAAAAATATAGTATACCATTTAGTTTAAAAATTAATGTAACAGAAAGCTAAATTTCTGTATGCACATATGTAGAAATGCTTAGAAGTAGTTTGGGAAGGAGACAAGCATCTGTTTGTCTGAGAAGTAGTTTGGAATTGGGGATTTGTGGTTAAGAAGAGCTTTGACTTCATCTGAATGGTTTGACATTTTTAAGGCAAGAATGTATCCACGTATTACTTAAAAATTAATAGAAAAGAAGGATTAAGGCTCATCACAGAGGAGTTTGTATACACGGGGATAAAAAGTTCAACATCATTAGTAATTAAATAAACATAAATTAAAATAATAGTGGTGTCAATTTAGTCTATCAGATTGTGAATAAAACAAGAATACGAGAATTCACAGTATTAGTAAGGTATGGAGTTGAGTACTTTCATATACAGCACCAGAATATAAATTGATGGAACCTTTCTGGAAGGTGATTAGACAGCATATATTAAAAACCTTTAAAAAAAAAAAAAGCCTATGCTTTTTGATATAGCATTTTCACTTATAGAGATATTCAAATAGTTGCAGAAAGATGTATGTACAAGGATATTCATTGCAATGGTAATTTCAAGAGTGGAAAATTGGCAACAACCTGTAAATCTATCATAACAGAATTAGATAGGGAAATAAGGTATGGTGTGTCCAAATTGTTAATAATACTCAGCTACTGAAAATGGTGATATAGGATTATATTTATTTACACGGGAAAATGTCCACTATGTAAATGAAAACAAAATACAGACTGGAAGGATATATGCCAAAATGTTAGCAGTATATATATTGATAGTGGGTTTGTGGGTGGTATTTATTTTCTTTTTGTTTATGTTAATTTGCTACAGTGAAAATACATGACTTTTTAAAAAAACATTTTGTTGCTAGTGATGTTTATGAAGACTACACAGCAAAGTGGAAAATTCTTTTGTCTAATGAAAAAATTATACAGAATTGTTAGAGTAACGTGATTTTAAGTAATTTTTTTCTGTGTGAGAAGGAAAACAAATACCTAAGGGTAACAAACACTTAAATGGTTATATTAACTTTAGGATCATAGGACTATGAGGTTTTTCACCATGTCTATTTAGATATTGGGATGATACATGTTTTATGTTAAAAAATTATTTCATAAAATTTATTGTTCTAGACCTTTTGTATAAACTTTTTTGAAATTTTTTATTAAAAAAGAGTATTAGTAACTTTAAAAATTTTTACTAGGATCTACCTAGGTTTGCATCAATAGATAACATGGAGTGACTTGAGGTGTTTATTATATTTGTTGATTTGTGACTGATTAAAAAGCTGTTTCCTATGAACTCTTTGAAGAAGTAGATCTATGGAAATATTCTCCTTCACTAAAATATCACTAGTTTTCTGATTTTACCGGCTACAGATTTCACTTCCCCATTCAAAGTTCAGTAGTATTATTTATTTAGTACTGTCTGTGTGCCAGGCACTGTACTTAGTCACGCATGAATATGCCCTTAGTATTAGAGCACAGTTCACAGATTTAGTTTTAGTTGATCAAGCATTCTAAGAAAGAAGAAATAAGTACAAATCTCTTTTCTATATGTAAGCTTCTAGATATTTAAATCATTCATCATGTTTTGACATTTGACAAATTAAGTTGCTCTATTTTAGTAGTTTGTTAATGCTTCCATCTGCTAAGGAAGAATGATAACTTCTCCATGACCACTGTGATGAAATTGCAATAATTACTATCCTTCAAGGTGAAGGCTGATATATTGAGGGGATCACAGAAAGAGCATAGGACTTTCTGCTTTGAGATTCATGAGGTCAGTGATCATGTCTGTTATTGTTTACAGTTCTGTTGTCAGTCCTGGCACAGTGTCTGGCATATAATAGATACTTAAATTTACTGGTTAGTTGAATGGATGAACAACTCTATAGTCTAAAGAGAGGAAATGGGTAAAATAGCATTATAATTTTGAAAATCTTTGTATCAGTTCTGAGTGAAACACATACATAATCAACTTTTGGGATGAGAATAAAAGAAGGTACACACATGCACACACACAAAGACTTGCCATATATAATTATGCAGACCCTCCAATAGAGGGCAGGGAGAATTTAATCATCATATAAATGCTTAATTTCCTTATAATCATCATCATTGTTATAAATAATATAATATATGATATATTATAAATAAATATTTATTATTTAAGGCTCTTCTTCCCTTGAAGTTAAGCAGTGATTTACATTTTAAAAACTTTTTAATACTAATGTCTTGGTTTGCATTGTATAGATTAATAAATTGTGCAGATTAATAAATAGTAAATAATAATTTGTAAAAGGTAAGATTTGCTTAAAGATGCTAATAATATATGAGAGGGCATAAGATTATACTAGTTTTTTAAATTATGCATTCCATCTCAAATGGTAGTTGGGTTGGCTATGTTCTCAAATGACATTTTTTATCTTCCCTTTTGTGTTTTCAAAGCAACATTAGACATAGGTCTGAAGTGTTGACAGAAGTCCAGTGCAATAATGCTTCATGAGATAAATAAGTGATATTTTAAAGCTTGTGATGGTCAGCAAAGCATGGCAGCAGCTACTCGTATGTCAGTTTTAAAAGACAAGGACAGGTACCCAAAGGAGAAGAAGCTGTCAGCCTATTTAGACACTTAAGGTTAAATGTCTTTAGGTTAAAAATGTTTGGAAAGACACTTCTCCTTATCCCTCTACTAAATACAGCTGAAAACCCAGGACACTATAAAAGAATAAGAAGACTCTGAAAGGTGGAGAAAAGACTGACCAGCTAGGGTCTGTGGGGCTGTTGGAAAAATATGGCACCTGGGTGGTATCAGCAGAGGCCTGGTGGGGAGCCTGAACTTTCACCCTCTGCATCCGCCCCCCCACCCCCCAACCCAAAGGTATCAAGATGCCTTTCCCCCTCCCTGCCCTGGGAGTCAACAAGGGCAGTAGAATTTTCACTCCTGACTGGTAGTAATGAGGTGGCTCTCCCTTCCTGTGTCCCAGAAGACCTGCTAAAACAAGATTTAAATAAGATCCAAAGTCTCATAACATAAAATCCAGGTTTCAATAAAAAAATCGCTCCACGAAGAACCAGGAAAATCTCAACTGAAATGTGAAGACAATCAACAGATACCAACCCTGAGATAACACAGATGTTAGAATTATCTAACAAGGGCTTTAAAGCAGCCATCATAAAAAGGCTTCAATAAGCAATTACAGCTCCTTGAAACAAATGAAAAATAGACAGTCCCAGCAAAGAAATAGAAGCTATAAAGAAGAACCAAATGGAAATTTTAGAAATGAAAAATATAATACCTGATTTTTTTTTTAATGCAATGCATGGGCTCAATGGGGAGTGGGGGTGACAGAGGAAAGAATTGGAAAACTTGAAAAAGAACAAAGGAATCCATCTGAACAACAGAAAGAAATAGACTTTTATGTCATTTTTTTTCTGAGGTGACTCAGAAAAGTTAGAATGGTTTAATAATTTTGGTCTAAAAGTGACTATATATTTCCTTTCAGATTTTCTCATAATGTAGAAAATAATAATAGCATAATGGTCTAGTATATATAATTTTGGGGTTTATATTGGCTTGAAAATCTGAATTAAATTCCTAAATTTCCTATACTGGTTGTACTACTGGTCAAACAAGCAAACATTACATTCAAGAAACATTAAAATTTATTAAAAAAAGTGTAGGGACCTATGGAACTATTAAAAAATATTTAACAGTCATGCCTTTTTAGTACTGGAGGGAGAGGAGAAAAGGGGCAGGGATAAAAAAATACTCAACAACAAAAAATAGTGGCTGAAAACTAGAAATAATAGCTGAAAATTTCCCAGATTTGACAGAAAACATCAAGAAGCTGAGCAAACCTCTTACAGGATAAACCCAAAGAAATCCATGCCAAGACATATCATAGTCAAACTTCCTCAAACTAAAGGCAAAGAAAAAAATTTTGAAAGCATCCAGAAAGAAATAACACATTGCCTATAGGGGAAAAACAGTTTGAATGTTGTTGGATTTCTCATCAGAAAATATGAAAGCCAGAAAGAAGTGACATAATATTTTTGAAGGAGTAAGAGAAAAGAACTTTCAACAGAGAAGTGTATATCCATTGAAAATATCCTTCAGGACTGTAGGAGAAACGGTGACATTCTCAGATGAAGGAAAGGAAGAGAATTTGTCATTAATAGATCTATCCTAAAAGAATGTCTGAAGGAATTTCTTGAAACAGAAAGGAAATGATAAAATGGAATCTTGGAACACCAGGAGAGAAGAAAGAACAGTAGAAAGAGTAAAAATATAGTAGACTTTTCTTCCTGAGTATTCTAAATAGTGTTTGACATTTTCTGTTTCACTATTTTCAAACATTATAACACTATCAAATGTTCTCAATGTATGTGGAGAAATATTAAAGAAAATTATAATGGGGGTGGGTAAAGAGCCTTAAAGGTAAAGTTTCTATACTTTACTGCAACATGTGAAATGTTGACACCAGGAAACAGTGATAAGTTATATATAACGAATGCCTAGAGCAGCCAATTTTAAAAAAATCTGTTCAAAGAGATGTGTTCAAATATACTTTAGATAAATAAAAATGGAATTCTAAAATATGTTCAAGTAACCCATAGGAATGAAGGAAAAGAAAACAGGTAAAAGAAAGAGAAAATTAAAATGTTCTAATTTATCAATGATTAAATGTAAATGTCAAAGTTCACCAATTAAAAGACAATGATTTACAGAGTAGATTAAAAAAACCTGACACATTATATGCTGCTTGCAAGAAATTATTTCAGACATAACAGTATAGGCAGGTTGAAAGTAAAAGGCAGCCTTGTTTGTAATAGCCAAAAACTTGAAACAACCAAAATGCCCCTCAGTAGGTAAATGGTTAAACAAACTGTGGTATATTCATACTATGGAATACTACTCAGCATTAGGAATTAACTGTTGATACATGCATGAACTTGAATAGATCTCAAGGACGTTACACTGGGTGAAAAAAAGTCTATCTTAAAAGGACACACACCATATGATTCCATTTGTATAACACAACAGAATTACAGAGATGGAAAGCAGATTGGTGCTTTCTAGGGCTTAGGGATGGTTGGAAGGAGGGTGTGACTATAAATTAGTAGCACAAAGGAGACTTTTGTTATAGTGGAACACTTCTGCATCTTGATTTTGGTTACACAAATGTACACGTGATAAAATAGCATAGAACAATACACACATACTGTACCAATATTAATTACCTGGTTTTGATATTGTGTTACAGTTAATCTGAAATGTAACCTTTAAGGGAAACTTGGTGAGGGGTAAACCGGACCTCCATATATTATTTTTGCAGCTTTCTGTGAATCTATAATTACTTCAAAATAAAATGTTTTAAAAAACAAAAAGATAAATTATGAATAAGAAGAATTTGAATATCTTAATACATTAATATGTTTTATGCATTTTCAGGTACAGGAAAGCAAGTATCTTTAATATATACAATAAAATTCTAAAATAGAATGCCTTCTATGTATGATTTTTTTTAATTTAGTTTTTCTTTTTATTAGCATTAAAGAGGCTTATAATGAAGAGGCTTTGAACCTTTTAGCCTTTATTTATTTTTTTAGTGTGTTAACTTCCCATTATAGAAGATTAGGATTTAGCTGTTGTTTACTTAACCCTGTCACCATTAACAGCCTTATTTATGTTTCCCCACTTTTCCACTATAGATATCATATTCATTTCAATTAGATCAGTATTCTGGTTTTTTAGTAGGATGGTAAAAACACTGTTCATATCTGAGATCTGATTCCTTTTCTACTCTTGTACAACTTTTTGTTTTCCCTAGAATTAATAATTGTATTCTTACTTGTTTTTTATATACCTATGATTAATTGGATCCTACACTCTCTGAATTGCAAATATCTTTCTGTTCATTCTGAATATCAATTTTCCCATTTTCCTAATTTAAAGAGGGAGGTGGGCATAGGTTTGGATTTTAGAGCTTTGGTATAAAGAAAATTCTTAGTGTTAGAACTTTTTTTTTTTTTTGCGGTACGCGGACCTTTCACTGTTGTGGCCTCTCCCATTGCGGAGCACAGGCTCCGGATGCGCAGGCTCAGCGGCCATGGCTCACGGCCCTAGCCGCTCCGCGGCATGTGGGATCTTCCCCGGACCGGGGCACGAACCCGTGTCCCCTGCATCGGCAGGCAGACTCTCAACCACTGCGCCACCAGGGAAGCCCTGTTAGAATTTTCTTGTAAAACCAGAGTGAATGTAAATTATCTTTGCTACTTTTTCTATTTATACACATACTGTGTCCAGCTGTAGATAGACAAATGAATATTCCTTTATTTCAGCTTAGCTCCTGATAGCAAAGGGAATCTATAGATATTTGTAAAGAGTCTGTATCCTCATCAATCCCAAACATTTGTTACATAGAGAAGTGGGGAGAGCTGTGGAATATAGGCCAGAATACTTGGGTTCTAGTTCTGATTTAGTTGCTAATTGACATTTTCAGTCTAGGATAATCAGGTAACCTCCTTGGCTTCAGTTTTCTTTTCTCTTTAATAATGACAGGATCAGACTGGATTATAACTGAGACCTCATCTATCTAGTTCAGATGTGATTTCAGATAGATACATGATTTACTTTAATCCTGACTGTATATATAGAATCCCTAGATTAAGAGTGTTTTCATTTTCAGTATTTTAAAAGAAATACTCTGATGTTTAGAGAGAAGTTGGATTAAATGGCCTAAAGTAATTTCTAAAGCATTGAAGAGATGGGAAATTACAAAAGACAGAAATAGGCCATGAATGTCATCTTTCTTGTACTTCAAATTATGATATGGGAATCGTGGTTTTAACTTCCTAAAGGTGCCTAGAAAAGGAAATTGTAAGTCACCTGGAACTTCATTGTTTACTACCCAGTAGGTTAGATTTGACACATATAATATGCTCTGAAACGATTAGGGTGGCTTTTATGGTGATTTCTTTAAATTACTGACTGTAGAAGCTTGAGGGCTTCTGAGAGAGTTCTTTGTGGTCTAATAGTTTTTAGTTGATGTAACCGAGGTCAGAAGGTACTGTTTTTCATATGCAAGCATTTATTTAGTTGTGAATGTGATATGATAGATATTTCATATTTGGGATACTCGATTCATTTTCAGAGGGCATTTAGGTGAATTACATACATTTGGAAATGAATTTGTAAGTTCCTTACTGCACCTGTTGGTGTACTTGTGCATGTGTTCAATGATGCTGATAATATGCCTTCTTATGGGATCCTATATAAAGCACATATGTAATTTAATAACAGATATTTGTTCATTGGTTATTATTCACTGATAACATTTTATTGGTTTTCAGGTACTAGAAGAAGCAGAAGCTCAACACTTATACCAGTCCATTTTGCCTGATATGGTGAAAATTGCACTCTGTCTGCCAAATATTTGCACCCAGGTTGGTGGAAATAACTTCTTCCTCAGTAGCTTTCTTGAGACTCACAGTTGAATTTCGTTTAAACTCTAATTGTCAAGGTCAAACAGAGAGATGGGAAACAGTTTTTTGCCAGAGTATGATGATTTTGCTATACTAAGGAAAAGGTTAGAGGCTACAGAGAACACTGCGAGTGGACATTAAAAATGCAGCATTCAATTTCTGAGCTTCAGTTTACAGTGTTGATGTTTGCTCATACTTCTTTTTCTTTTTTTAAAAAATAATCTCTGACTTTCAAAAAAGGATAGTCATTATTTCAAAGCATACTAATGGATTTAGAAAATTTTATCTTCAAAATGGCTTAATACCTACTCCTTCCTCCCCTCTCTCCCAAAGTAGTGTATTGTATAACAAATGAGTTCATGATACATTCTTAACTTTTAAAAATAAAAGAAAGAATCTGGTATTATTTTGTTTTGTGTGGGAGTGTATTATTTATTGCTACATAACAAACTACCTCAAAATTTAGTGGTTTAAAACAGGAAACTTTTATTATCGCAGTTTCTGTTGGGAATTTGGGAGCAGCTTAGCTGACTGGTACTGGCTCGGGATCTCTCTTGTGTTTCAGTCAGGGTATTGGGCAGGGCTGCAGTCATCTGAAGGTTTGACTGAAGCTGGAGGAGCTACCTCTCAGCTGGCTCACTCACATGACTGCTGGCAGAAGGCCTTAGTTCCTTGCTGTGGGGCTCTCTGTAGGCTGATTGGGTATCCTCGTGACATGGTTGCTAAGTTCCCCAGAAAAAGCCACCCAAAGGAGAGAGGCAGGAAGAGGCAGTGCCTTTTTGACCTCGTTTCTGAAGGCACACACTATCGCTTTCACTATTTTTTCTCTGCATTAGAATTTAGTCAATAAATCTAGCTCATACTCAAGGAGAGGATAATTAGACTCTGCCTGTCAAGGGGGGAGAGTATCAAAGAATTTGTAGATGTAATTATAAGAGGCTGTTGGTTTGTTCTTCATAATTCTTTTCCTGTGTTTCTCGCAACAGTAGCTTGAATCGCCTCTCATTTATTTCTAGGGCCAGCCCCCTGGCTACATGGATGCTAGCCAGGTTTCTGCTAACACTGTTGATCCACAGGGGCCCTAGGGACATTTTGGGCAGAGCAATCTCTGAATGTGTAGGATGGTCCCACACATTGCAGTGTATCATTGGAACGGCACAAAAAACACAAGCATAGTCATTGGGGCAACCAAAAGCCATGTCCGAATGCCTGAGTCCAAATGTTGAGAACCACTGAATGTTTTTCTGTGTGCCATGTTTGTTAGCATTATACTGTGATATTTCCAATTTTAGGTAACTCTAATTTCACCTCATTAATTCATTGTGTCTGAAATAAGTTTTTCTATTGGGCAGAGAAAATATATTTTAAAACTCAACTTCTTGTTGTTTATGTTGGAAGTTATTTGCTTGCTTATGTTTCATGTTCATTCTTTTCTCTTTTTCTCCTTGCTTTTTTCCTTATGTAGTAAAATTTCTCACTACCTCTTAGGTTCTGCCCCTTGTGAAGCCTTTCCTACGTCTCCCAGCCAAAGTTTATCACTCCTGTAGCACTCGAATCATACTTATTATTATTAGCACATTATTTTGTAATTTATGTTTTTATATGTCTCCTCCCCTAGATTATATTCTCCCTGAAGGGGGATCATCTTTGTGTCCCCAGGTCTAACATAGTGCTTAATTAAATGCTTTTTAAATTCACTGTAGTTCATAATTAACCAAATATAGCCTTTAGATAGGAATCACTTTCTCCTCTTCTCTTCCCTTCATGCTTTAGAGAGAAGGTTTCCCTATTGTACTTAATGAGATATGCATTCAAAAGCACCCAAGTTTGTAATCTATAACAAGTCAGTGAGTGGAACCAAAATCAGATTTGCAGCTCCCATCTCTTTTTCCTGGCTTAAAACAACTATGTCCTTCCATTAGTGTACTAATGGGAGAACATTTTAATTTTGTCCTCTGTCCTCGACTAAAAGGTAAATCTCTGCTGTGAAAGTTAACATTTCAATTTGTTATCAAAATATATCTTTGGCAAGTTAAATTGCATATGTTGTTATTTAATGATTTATCATATTAATGTTCTCTAGGCCAAATCTAAAAGGTAAATTTTAGATTTATAAAAATTAAATTAAAGGAAACAAATTTTGGACATGAACTTTTTGAAAGATCTTCATTCATGCTTTTTTAAATTACTTAATTTTTTATACAGCAGGTCCTTATTAGTTATCTGTTTTATACATATTAGTGTATATATGTTAATCCCAATCTCCCAATTGATCCTACCCTCCCACTCCTTTCCCCCCAGGTGTCCATACGTTTGTTCACTACATCTGTGTCTCTATTTCTGCCTTGCAAACCAGTTCCTCTGTGCCATTTTTCTAGATTCCACGTATATGCGTTAATATACGATATTTGTTTTCCTCTTTCTGATTTACTCTGTATGACAGTCTCTAGGTCCATCCACATCTCTACAGATGACCCAATTTCGTTCCTTTGTATGGCTAATATTCCACTGTATATATTTACCACATCTTCTTATCCATTCATCTGTCGACGGGCATTTAGGTTGCTTCCATGACCTGGCTATTGTAAATAGTGCTGCAATGAACATTGGGGTGCATGTGTCATTTTGAATTATGGTTTTCTCAGGGTATATGCCCAGTAGTGGGATTGCTGGGCCATATGGTAATTCTATTTTTAGTTTTTAAGGAACCTCCATACTGTTCTCCATAGTGGCTGTATCAGTTTACATTCCCACCAGCAGTGCAAGAGGGTTCCCTTTTCTCCACATCCTCTCCAGCATTTGTTGTTTGTGGATCTTCTGATGATGCCCATTCTAACTGGTGTGAGGTGATACCTCATTGTAGTTTTGATTTGTATTTCTCTAATAATTAGTGATGTTGAGCAGCTTTTCATGTGCTTCTTGGCCGTCTGTATGTCTTCTTTGGAGAAATGTCTATTTAGATCTTCTTCCCATTTTTGGATTGGGTTGTTTGTTTTTTTAATATTGAGCTGCATGAGCTGTTTATATATTTTAGAGATTAATCCTTTGTCCATTGATTTGTTTGCACATATTTTCTCCCATTCTGAGACTTGTCTTTTCGTCTTGTTTATAATTTCCTTTGCTGTGCAAAAGCTTTTATTTTTCATTTCATTATTATGTTTATTTTTGTTTTTATTTCCATTACTCTACGAGGTGGGTCAAAAAAGATCTTGCTGTGATTTATGTCAAAGAGTGTTCTTCCTATGTTTTCGTCTAAAAGTTTTAGTGTCCAGTCTTACATTTAGGTCTTTAATCCATTTTCAGTTTATTTTTGTGTATGATGTTAGGGAGTGTTCTAATTTCATTCTTTTACATGTAGCTGTCCAGTTTTCCCAGCATCACTTTTTTTTTTCCCCCAATGTAACAGCTCCTTTACATTGCAGTGAAAATTGATTTGTATATTTTTTGCCTCTGAGTCCTTCCTTGTGGGATTTTTTTAATTATTATTCAAACAGAAGGTCACAAAAATTGTAATCATCCTCATCAGTTCACTCAGTCCCATGTAATTAATTTTTTTCATCTTGATCTTTTGTTAGCACTTTTATGAATTCATCAGTTTTCCATTAGAGTTCTGAAAATGCTTATTCATTCAGTTCAGCAGTATAGTCAGTTACCAGAAACCTGTACTTGTCAGAGTCTTTTCCATGAATTCCTTGAAGATGAAACCCTTTTATAGGAACATTTTTGCAAAAGCATCAGAGTACACCCAGAACTGTCTGTAAATGACAAAAGACTTAAAAATGACCATGGTTAAAGATTTGATGAAAGTTCATAATAATGCAATTGACAAGGAAGTATAGTTATTTCTGAGATATACATTTTAAAGTAATAACTAGAATTATGACTTATAACATTATACCAGAACATACAAGATTTTTAGAAATTTCATGTAATGTCTGAAACATTTATATTAACATATTTCCATACAAATAACCCAAAGAAAGTTTAGTATTAGTTGTTTTATTTGTTTGTTTTTTTATACTGCAGGTTCTTATTAGTCATCAATTTTACATACATCAGTGTATACATGTCAATCCCAATTGCCCAATTTAGCACACCACCATCCCCATTCCACCGCAGTTTTCCCCCCTTGGTGTCCATACGTTTGTTCTCTACATCTGTGTCTGAACTTCTGCCCTGCAAACCGGTTCATCTGTACCATTTTTCTAGGTTCCACATACATGCGTTAATATACAATATTTGTTTTTCTCTTTCTGACTTACTTCACTTTGTGGGACAGTCTTTAGATCCATCCACGTCTCAACAAATGACTCAATTTCGTTCCTTTTTATGGCTGATTAATATTCCATTGTATATATGTACCACAACTTCTTTATCCATTTGTCTGTCGATGGGCATTTAGGTTGCTTCCATTACCTGGCTATTGTAAGTAGTGCTGCAATGAACATTGGGGTGCATGTGTCTTTTTGAATTATGGTTTTCTTTGGGTATATGCCCAGTAGTGGGATTGCTGGATCATATGGTAATTCTATTTTTAGTTTTTTGAGGAACCTCCATACTGTTCTCCATAGTGGCTGTATCAGTTTACATTCCCACCAACAGTGCAAGAGGGTTCCCTTTTCTCCACATCCTCTCTAGCATTTGTTGTTTGTGGATCTTCTGATGATGCCCATTTTAACTGGTGTGAGATGATACCTCGTTGTAGTTTTGATTTGCATTTCTCTAATAATTAGTGATGTTGAGCAGCTTTTCATGTGCTTCTTGGCCGTCTGTATGTCTTCTTTGGAGAAATGTCTGTTTAGGTCTTCTGCCCATTTTTGGATTGGGTTGTTTGTTTCTTTAATATTGAACTGCGTGAGCTGTTTATATATTTTGGAGATTAATCCTTTGTCCATTGATTCATTTGCAAATATTTTCTCCCATTCTGAGGGTTGTCTTTTGGTCTTGTTTATGGTTTCCTTTGCTGTGCAAAAGCTTTGAAGTTTCATTAGGTCCCATTTGTTTATTTTTGTTTTTATTTCCATTACTCTAGGAGGTGGGTCCAAAAAGATCTTGCTGTGATTTATGTCAAGGAGTGTTCTTCCAATGTTTTCCTCTGAGAGTTTTATAGTGTCCGGTCTTACATTTAGGTCTGGAATCCATTTTGAGTTTATTTTTGTGTATGGTGTTAGGGAGTGTTCTAATTTCATTCTTTTACATGTAGCTGTCCAGTTTTCCCAGCACCACTTATTGAAGAGACCCTCTTTTCTCCATTGTATATCCTTGCCTCCTTTGTCATAGATTAGTTGACCATAGGTGCGTGGGTTTACCTCTGGGCTTTCTGTCCTGTTCCATTGATCTATATTTCTGTTTTTGTGCCAGTACCATATTGTCTTGATTACTGTAGCTTTGTAAAGTGTAGTCTGAAGTCAGTGAGTCTTATTCCTCCAGCTCTGTATTTTTCCCTCAAGATTGCTTTGGCTATTAGGGGTCTTTTGTGTCTCCATACAAATTTTAAGATTTTTTTGTTCAGGTTCTGTAAAAATTGTCATTGGTTATTTGATAGGGATTGCATTGAATCTGTAGATTGCTTTCAGTATGGTCATTTTCACAATATTGATTCTTCTAATATAAGAACATGGTATATCTCTCCATCTGTTTGTGTCATCTTCGATTTCTTTCATCAGTGTCTTATAGTTTCCTGAGTACAGGTCTTTTACCTCCTTAGGTAGGTTTATTCCTAGGTATTTTATTCTTTTTGTTGCAAGGGTGAATGGGATTGTTTCCTTAATTTCTCTTTCTGATGAGAGGTCTTCATTCATATTAACCAGTGTCTTATTTTACCTAGCTGAGTGCTTGATGATAAGATTTACATCCTCTAGTTTTCCCCAAGTATTAGCTTTCAGGCATTTCTCCTCACCAGGAGAACAAATAACTTATTATATTTTAAATTATATTTATTTAGTTATTTGGGAAACAAGAAATGTTTGTGTTTTAAGTCCATTAAGCCTAAAATCATTTTTGTGGATAACCTGGTAAATGGTAGTTAAAAACTCATTTCTTACTAAAACCAAGGAACAGTGTGCTTTAAGCCATTGATACTTTGTCACCTTTTCTAAACTCATGGCTGGGCTGTAAATAAATGTATAGGAAGGAAAATGAAGATCAATATGAGCTCTCTATTGCTTCTTTCTTAGAACTGGTGTTTGCTAAGGCCTAAAAGGAGAGAATTTTGGATACCCTAATGAAAATAAATTCTTGATATTTCCTGTTTGTTTACTTTTGTATTTTCCCAAGGCAAATAGTTGAACTGCAAGTTTAGCATTTTCTTTTTCTAGCAAACTCTTATTCTAGCAATGATGTATGTTTTCTGTTAGAGAAAAGCTAATTGTTATAGTTGATTTGTCTTGCCTGCCTTTCCTCAGTTTCGTTTTGAGTGTCGATTCCTGAGATGTGATCAGGACAGTTCTCTATGCATACTGTTTTGAATTAAAGTAGATATCCAGGATTCTTAGTTCTGACTTATTAAATGGAATAGGAAAAGCGTCCCTAAATACTATGTTGGAGCATTTTGAAGCTTAACAACTGATGTAAATTGGCAGTTGGTCTTTGGCTTTCCCAGCATGACTTTAAAAACATACAGTTTAAACATTTAAAACAGAATAAAACTCACTGAACGCAATACTCAGGTCCTGTGGAATATACTAAAAATAAAAGGTTAGTCAGTTTGGGTTTGGTATAACTTGAAGACATTTCAGATGTAAAAAACTTGAGGGAGAAATGTCCTGCATCTTCCTTGACTTGAAATGATTATGTAGGAAATGCCTATATTCTTACAGGTTATACATAAATAAGTCTGTGTACACATGTTCCATTAATTGCTTTAATAAAATTAGATTTGGGTCTTATAAATTGTCAATGAGAAGTGTGATTCAAAATTAGAAGGAAAAGACTTATTTATTGAATTATTTTCCTTAGTTCATTTTCTTTAGGACTGAATAGAAAAATTGCTCTGTCCAATAATCTTTAATATAAGTGAGAACAAAATTTAGCATATGCAGTAGTAGCTAAACTCAACATTACATTATTCTGTTCCATCCTTTGTTTTAATTTTTCATTACATGTGTCATGTGTTTTTATTTCTTACTTGCTAAAGGAATCTCGTTTTTCATTAATACAAGTAATGTTTTGTGTTCTCTTCACTGTCATTATTATTGATTAGAAATCTGCACTTTGTCAAACAAGTACATTTTCCCAATCATCCTTGATGAACTGCTCTTGACTTCAACAGTATTGCTGATTTAAGGATTCAAGAGTGGCCTGAAATTATTCCTACCTTAATTTAGCAAATGCAATTTGGTGCCTCTGCTTTTGAAATTGCTAAACTAATTATTGCTCTTCTTGTCTGTATTTGTGTTTCCTCTATCAGCCAATACCGCTCCTGAAACAGAAGATGAATCATTCCATCACAATGTCACAGGAACAGATTGCTAGTCTTTTAGCTAATGCTTTCTTCTGCACATTTCCACGGCGCAATGCTAAGATGAAATCGGAGTATTCTAGTTATCCAGATATTAACTTCAATCGGTATGTTTTCAGCGAACCCCTTTTTAACATTAAAATGGAGGGTTGGCATTGAGTGATTTGCCAAACATTTTATGTACAATTATCTAATTTAATCTTTACAATACAGTGAGTTAAGTGATATTTTTGCTATTTTGCAGGCAAGATAATTAAAGTTCATGGTTAACAAAACTTGCTTTGGGTCCAGGAGCCAGTAAGTCACAGAGCTAAAGTTTAGTCTCAGGTCTGTCTTACTCCAACGCACATGTTCTTTCCACTCTGTCAGGTTGTCCTCCTCCTCTAAGTGCCCTGAATTCCTTATGCCTGTTCCGTGTGATTATTTAGTCACAGAACATTTGTTGTACATTATATTCTTTGTATGCTGAAATAATGTTAAAGCTGGAGTGAGTACGAGTACTCCTTTCTGTAAAGTGTGAGTTTAGAGTCATGAGACTGACTGTCTTATGAGACTTGAAAATACAGTTCTTAAGACAAAAAGCAAAAGTGAAAGTTGACTTTGACTTTTTATAGACATGATTAATTTATTAATCTAATATTTTTTAAAAGGAAGACAAAATAATGTTTAACTTATTTGATTAAAGTAATGTGTTGTGAAGGTTGATAAAGTTTTAGATTCTAACCATTTTCCCACATTATTACTTTCTCCATCATTTACACAAAAACATTGTAAAATCTTCTTGGCAAATGATTATTGTTTTTTTCCTCCCTCCAACCCCCCCCTCCACCCCCTATCTCTGTTTTTCACCTGAGAATTGTCTTTATGGGATCTGTGAGTAAAATGTGAGGTTTTTTCCCCCTAATGTCAGGAGCGGGCCTTCAGAAAATTGTTCCAGTATATGCTCCTCTTTCCCAGTAGACTGTGTGTAATGTCCTCCTCCATTACCTCCCTCTAATCCCCATCTCCTGCCTCTGAGGGGTGGGGCAGTGTGGACAGGGTACAGAGAAGGAGATGTAGTGATGGAACAAAGTCACGTGACTTTGCTCAAAGTTGACAGAGTTCTGTTTGCTGTTTTGTTTTTGTGTTCAAAGTTGATTGGTGTGGTAATGCCACTTATTTTAGTTTACCTTTTTAATGTTATCTCGTTAAAAACTTTATTTCTAATGAATTTTAGGTGTGTAAAAAAGTTGCAGTAATAGTACTGAGAGATCTCAAATACAACTCTCCTTAACTTCCCCTTATGTTAATATTACTATGTAACCATACTTTGTAACCATAGTAAAGTTATCAAAACCAGGAAATCAACATTGGTATAATACTGTTAACTGAACTACAGACCTTATTTGAATTCCAAGAGTTTTTTGGGTTTTTTTGTTTTGTTTTGTTTTTTGCGGTAGGCAGGCCTCTCACTGTTGTGGCCTCTCCCGTTGCAGAGCACAGGCTCCGGACGTGCAGGCTCAGCGGCCATGGCTCACAGGCCTAGCCGATCCGCGGCATGTGGGATCTTCCTGGACCGGGGCACGAACCCATGTCCCCTGCATCGGCAGGCGGACTCTCAACCACTGTGCCACCAGGGAAGCCCTCCAAAAGTTTTTGTACTGTATTTTTCTGATCCAGTATCCCACACTGTGTTTACAGTAGTCCCCTCTTTTTTTTAAAAGACCATTTATTTAATTTATTTTTAAAAAGTTTTATATTTATTTATTTATTTGGTTGTGTGGGGTGTTAGTTGCAGCAGGCGGGCGCCTTAGTTGCAGCACATGGTCTCCTTAGTTGTGGCATATGGGCTCCTTAGTTGTGGCATGCATACTCTTAGTTGTGGCATGCATGTGGGATCTAGTTCCCTGACCAGGGATTGAACTTGGGCCCACTGCACTGGGAGCGTGGAGTCTTATCCACTACACCACCAGGGAAGTCCCTACAGTAGTCCCTTCTTATCTGTGGCTCGCTTTCCATGGTTTCAGTTACCTACAGTCAACCACAGTCTGAAAATATTAAATGGAAAATTCCAAACAATTCGTAAGTTTTAAATTGCACACCATTCTGAGTAGCATGATGGAATCTTGTACCGTCCCACTGCTTCCCATCCAGGACATGAATCATCCCTTTGTCCAGTGTATCCCACCTGTTAGTCACTTAGTAGCCTGACTTGGTTATCAGATCAGCTATTGAGGCATCGCAGTGCTTGTGTTCAAGTAACCCTTATTTTACTTAATAATGGACCCCAAGCAGAGGAGTAGTGATGATGGCAGTTGGGATATGACAAAGAAAAGCTGTAAAGTGCTTCTGTCCATGGAATTAAGAAGAAGGAAAAAGAAATTTATGGTAGTTTTGCTGTTACACCTCAAACTGCACAAGTTATGGCCAATGTGTGTGATAAGTGCTTAGTTAAGATGGAAAAGGCATTAAATATGTACAATAGGATATTTTGAAAGCTAAAGACCACATTCACATAACTTGTATTACAGTATATTAGTATAATTGTTCTACTTTATTATAGTTATTGTTAATGTCTTACTATGCCTAATTTATAAATTAAACTTTATCATTAGGTATATATCTGTAGGGAAAAACATAGTATACATAGGGTTCCATATTGTCCAAGGTTTCAGGCAGCCACTGGGGAGTCTTGGATTTCCTACAGGTAAGGGGGGACTACTGTAGTTTTCTAAGTCTCCTCTACCCTGTTATTTCATTTTTCCTTTTCTTTCATGACTGACACTTTTGAAGACTACTCCTCAGTTATTTTGTAGTATGTTCTTCAGTCGGGTTTGACTGACATTTTTTTCACAAATGGAGTGAGGTCACTGAATTTTTGACAGAAATAGCAGAGAACTGATGTTGTGTCCTTTTCGGTGCATCATATCAGTGGGCTCTTTTAAAAAAAATAAATAATTTTGTTTATTTATCTATTTTTGGCTGTGTTGGGTCTTTGTTGCTTTGCGCAGGCTTTTTCTCTGGTTCTCTGGGGCAAGCGGGGGCTATTCTTTGTTGCGGTGAGCAGGCTTCTCATTGCGGTGGCTTCTCTTGTTGCACAGCATGGGCTCTAGGCACATGGGCTTCAGTAGTTGTGGCACATGGGCTCAGTAGTTGTGGCTTACGGGCTCTAGAGCACAGGCTCAGTAGTTGTGGAGCACGGGCTTAGTTGTTCCGTGGCATGTGGGATCTTCCTGGACCAGGGTTCGAACCCATGTCTGCTGTGTTGGCAGGCGGATTCTTAACCCCTGCACCACCAGGGAAGCCCTATAGCCTCTTTTTGAATGAATCAGATTAATAGTTTTTTACATCATAGGTAGTCAGAAATTAGAATTATCCCTAGAAATAATTCTTGATCTGTTAAGAATTATTTCCAGTCCAGAATGACCATGAGGGATTTAAGCTTGCAGTATCCCGGTAGCATTTTTACCAAATAAGAGTTTAAGTAGGTAGGTCTGTTGAAGATTTGAAACCAGGCATGCTCTTGTCTTCCTGGCTGATGGATGTTCTTTTGGTCACCAGAACTGAAAATTAATTAAGGCAGGTGAAACCTGTGGTAGTTTCCACAGTTGTTTTAGGGAATCCTCAACAGTCAGGATGTCTGCACTTGTCTCTCAGTGAGATGAATGTGTTTTCATAACCCGAAAACAGCCAACAACCGCAACTATTCGCGATCATTGATGCTGTCTATTGGCAGCTCACTTTGATTTTCTATCTCTGGAAGTTTCTAGTTGGGAAGCTTCTATACTAATAGGTTCAGGGAGAGTAAATGACTTGTAGCAGAAGTGGGACTTGAACACTGTCTTCTGTTCAAACTCATTGCTGTTTTGTTATGTCTCACTTCCTCTCAAGAGCGAAATGCTCTGCGTGCACTCCAGAAATGAAAAACAACCAGTAGTTTCCCTTTTTCGTGTGGCTTATGAAAGATGAACTACCTAATTTGATGAGCCATTTGGTAAGCAGATTATGGAGCATTTTGTTGTTGTCATGTTTTCTTTTTTGCATAATTGCTGTTTATGATTATAGTTTCTGCCAGTTAGGAGTTGTGTGTGTGTGTGAGTGTATTTAGTCTCCAAAGGCTAGCCAGTTGATTGAATAAGAAAAATAGTAAGAGTTTGTGGTGGCAAGCTGATGTCAATAAATTGAATAGGTCTTCCCTTTTTTATTTATCCTTGTGTTCTTCCAGCCCTGCTTAGTTATGTTAAATTCCCCTGACCTTTTCCCCTGCTTGCCTTTCAGGGTCTAAACATTCTTATAAAGGCTTCCAATGTGATTAGCATCGATGCTTCTGAGATTGCTTAGAAACTGATGGTCAGAGATTAATTGTGGGTTGCAACAGTGGTCAGCCCAGGAGGCTTTTACATCTGTCTCTTCCGTGGATTGAAAATGCTGTCAGGGCCATATGGCACAGTGCTTCACAGAAAAGCCAAGAATGACTTTCTGGCTGGGTTCCGGATTATCATTTGCTTCCACTTTAAAGTGGAGGTTATAGTGCTTTAGGTTTGATTTACTGTATACTAATAGGATTAATCCTTAACTTGAAATCACACGGGAGTATGTGTGTGTCTAGAATCCAATTCTAGTAATGTTATCAATATTCCATTCAGGGAAAGATTTTATTAAACTATGTTTCTCTTTATATGTATGGAAAGAAAAACACCAGTTAATAAGTAGCTGACCCTTGATTGACTTATTCCCTTGAAAATAAAAGTTTTGTTTAGAACAAGAGTGAGGTTGCCTAACTGGCTTTTTCTGTTTATTTTCTTTAATAATCTGTAATTATCATTTGGTTAAATGCTAAAATGTCTTCCCTACGTGTGGAGGGGTTATTATGGCCTAGTTTATGTGCATGTTTACATGCACGCCTGCTGACTCAAAATATGCCTTCAAATATACATACCCAGGGATCCAGGGATTTCCCTGGCAGTCCAGTGGTTAAGACTCCATGCTTCTACTGCAGGGGGTGCGGGTTCGATCCATGGTCTTGAAACAGATCCCACATCACGTGCAGCACAGCAAAAAAAAAAAAAAAAACCCAGGACTTGAAAATCTAAATTAACAACAACAACAAAAAATGGTGTTGAGAAGTTAAAAAAAAACTGGGATGGTGCTTGATTATTATGAGAAGGTCTCATTCTCTCTGAGTCTCTGTCTTTTTCTGTGTGTCTCTCTGCGTGTCTTTCTCTGCAAGTTTCTGTCTCTCATACCCTCTTCTGTCTTCAACCCAACTTCTGTCTCTTTCTCTTCTCTCTGTCTTGTCAGCCCCATCTTTCTGTCTCTTCCTTTCTCGGGCTCTGTCCTCAGTCCCTTTGTCTATCTCCCCATCACCACCACCCCTCCCCCTACCACCACCCCTCCCCCTGCCACCACCCCAAACGCTGTCCTTCAGATAGTACATCACTCTTGTGGCTTTCTCTCATGCAGATTGCGTGTGTTTTTATGTTATTTTCACTTGCTTCCATACCAGAATAACTCATTTTATTTAGGTGGCTATTCGTGGTACTTTAAAATTTTACAAAGCGAAATCTGAGAATTGATGCAAAGATTTTAAACCTGCTTCATCTTGCCTTATTTTCTACCTCCCTGTTGTGTCCCAGACGCCACCCCACACACACTTCTCCATCAGGAAGATGGAAAGCGTATTTGGTTGCATAGTGATTTGAAATTAGACTTGGAGCAATGAAGAAAGAGAATGCATTGAGATTCTGCTTGATTTGTACCTATAAGATTTGGACCTGTAAAATAAACAGTAGTGCTCATTTGTAGTGGGTGATAATAACAGACATATAATCTTTCCAGGAAAGTCCATATTGCTAAGGTAATAAATATGCAGTCCCAAGAGTCTCCTAAGGTTAATAATTTGCCATCATGGTTATTAAATATGTTAACTTTTGTGTGATTTTATAAATAAATGATCACATGCTGAAGCTAGGGATGCTTTTTACATTTGGGGGAATTATTTCTTAAGGGCAATAGCCATTTTCACTCATTATGCAACAGCTCTACGAAGAGGAGCTTTTTCCCCTTAATTGAGTTGTATAGTAAGTACATCAGTTCATCTCTAAAAAAAGGTGATAGCTGCCTTTGTATTTATCCTGATTCCCTCTACTAAGAAGTAAACCTGGAAAGGGATTTTGCAATGGATCCCAAGGTATTCATTCGGTAAATCATATTTATTTGATACAGGATGTTTAATTAAACTGCCAAGTGGCTTCTTCATTTTGACTGTCATTTTGATTTAAACAAGCTCTATTCTGGCTGACATTTTGCAGAAGAAACTGAACTGAAACCTGTGTTTGCAAAGATTTTCTTTCAGCAGGCAGCTGGATTTTAAGAGTATTTGTTATAAACATTTTAGAAAATACAGTCTTTTAGATGAGAAAAAATTTTCACACAGGCACTCAAACTACTTTTAAACATTAATTAGATTTCAGATTTCGTTAAAATGCTTTCTGACATTTAGCGTTCTTTTCAGGAAATAAGTATTCATGTAAATTGTTTTCTCAGAAATTGACCCTGAATAAAGAATTTCAGATCATTGGAAACAGGATCATTTGAAATCTACATTTCCTTCCCTTTTCCTAATTCATTTCATTTGCTCAATAGGATTTTCTCATAGAATTAACTTTTCCCTCTCTGCATAGTTACATAAGCTTGTTTTTCTAATCATGAAAAATTTTACCCATTTCGGCACTTATTAAAGTGGACTTTTACTTGAAGGGTTTCTGGTTTTAGAGCAAGAGTATATGACTAGAAGCAGATGACTAATACTTCATCGTTTATAGCCATAGAATTTGTTTGCAATTTTTAAATACCTTTGTAAAGCTAGATCTTGTGCCTGAAAGCATGCTTTTGTGTTAGAAATCTTTTGGTGAACTACTTACTGAGGTCATATGCTTTCAAAGCCTTACTTTTCTTTCCTCAGGATAAATTGCATTATGTGTTACCAATAACAATGCCATGTCATTTCAAAGAAAACTAAATTAAGTAGTGCAAGTCCAGGTTGCTGGAAACTGGATGACCTAGGGTAGGCATTGTTTTGGTTACCATACGAAGGGTATATGTGTTTAATCACCAAGGATTGGTCAGTCCGCCAGTATCTTGTCATACCTGCTTGTTGTTATCCTAGCTGCACCCCACCCCCAAACAGTCATGTGGATTTTTTTTCAGATACCATTTTCGTTCAATCATTTAACTACCTGGTAATATTATGAATTATATATAGTATTTGCCATGATCAAGCATTAACTCACTGGCCTAATTGACTTTGGGGGACCGGATGGTGCCCCACAGAAAGATAGACTGGAGGAACGTGGTTGTTAGAGAGTGCCATCTGACATGAACAACTTTGAAGAAGCCTGGTTCTAGTTGGTCTCAGTCCTCTTCAGATTCTGTTTGAATCCAAACAGTTTCCCAGTTTTCTGTCGTTACAGAATTGCCTTCTGGAAGAATTACTTCTTTTATTACTTGGTAGCAGTATAGATTTAGTTTTCTATGAATCATTAAGGCATTTAGAAGCATCCTTACCCTCTTTTATTTTCCATCTCTTTCAGGTTGTTTGAAGGACGTTCATCAAGGAAACCAGAGAAGCTTAAAACACTCTTCTGCTACTTTAGAAGAGTCACAGAGAAAAGTACATTCCTTTCATTCTTACCGTAATTTTTGTCACTGAGGGGGACAGTTCAGACAGGTCAAAAACATTTTGTGTTTAAAGTACACTTTCCTCCCCAAACCACATTAAAACAATAATAATTCAATATCTAGATTTTATGCATTTGTTTTGTGTATATGTAAATGTGTGCTATGAATGTGTATGGGTTTTATATACTCTGAAATTAGACTAGCGTAACATACGCTAATGGATGTTCATGAATAAAAATAGTAAATACTTTCAAAAGAAAGTATATTGACTGGGAGATACATTTTAGATATTCTTTATTTAAAGAAACATTGACTATTACAATTAGTTTATTTGCAGAGGTTAACCAATTCATTGCCTTCCTACCCATCCCTCTCTTTTGTGCCTCCTTCAGCCCTTTGTAGAGTTCTTATAAAACAGTGTTTGTACTTAGAGTTTACATGTCTTTCTTCCTCTGTTGGACCTCAGCCATCTTCTTTTCCCAGAGGCTAATCATAGCACCTGAGGCAGTAGTGGTAAATGTCTAGCCAATGCTGGTAGTGACCAGCTAATATTAGATGGGTGTTGCCACCCTTATCCTAGGAACTGGGTGATCACAGACCCACAGACAAGTTTCTTAACATCTCTAAGCCTCAGTTCCTTCATCTGTAAAATAAAAGAATAATGATAACTTACCTCATTGGGTAGTTGTAAATACTAAATCAGAAGTTACATGCTTAATAAATGTTAGCTATTATCATGGGTAGCCTTTCCTGCAAAGTAATTATAAAGGAAGCCAGAACATCTCAAAAGTTTGCTTTTGCTAAGTAGAACAGGTCAAGTGAAATGAGTTCTTTTCAGTTCTGGTTGTCCAAATTGTGGGATTGTCTTAAAATACATCACTGAATTATTTTAAGGTCATTTTTCTCATATCCTTCCCTTAGTAAGTAATCTCACATCCTAGTGTACTTGGCATTCTTTTCCTTTTGAATGTATTGCTATTGGACATTGTACAAATTTGGGGGAAAGAAATCAATAATCAGGATTTTGATAATTTAAGGGGAAAATTCATAGGCTTCTTTTGATAGAGGGTTATTTTTTTTTCCTGTTTTGTTTTTTTTGTTTGTTTTTGTTTATTTGGCTGCGTCAGGTCTTAGTTGTGGCACGTGGATCTTTGTTGCAGCATGCAGGGAGTTATTTCTTAGCTTATCATTTTTTGTTTTGTGCTCTGTACTGAATGAAATAGTAAGGAAAGAGAATGCTCACTGGGGCTTATGAGACATGAAACCTAATTAGAATTTGTACTAATTTGTTAGAAAGATGAGTATATATTTTGCTATTCTAAATCTAAATAGAATGAATTCCATTACTGTTTCTAAGTAATTCAGGGTTTACTTTTGTGTCCCTGAAGTCAAATCCTGCATGTCTGCTCTAAAAGCCAGCTTGCCTTTCCAAATTTTAGGATTTTAAACACTTTGAGAGAAAAAGCTAAAATTTTGTTTTTTCAACTAGAAATTTATAAATCATCATACATATTTTTTATTTATTTATTTTTTCATCATACTATTTTTTTTTAATATTTATTTATTTATTTGGCTGCTCTGGGTCTTTAGTTGCAGCACGTGGGATCTTTGGTTATGGCATGCAGGATCTTTGGTTGTGGCATGTGAGATCTTTAGTTGTGGCATGCAGGATCTTTAGTTGCAGCATGCGGGATCTAGTTCCCTGACCAGCATCGAACACTGGGCCCCTGCATCGGGAGCACAGAGTCTTAACCACTGGACCACCAGGGAAGTCCCTAAATCATCATAAGTATTGGGAATTAGGCTGAAAAAATAAATTGTAATTAGACGTTTTATTTTCTGACTTTTTCACTGTACATGGTAATTTGGTTCTTTGTAGAAATATAGTAAGACATACTATAGGTTTTTAGGATATAAAGCTACAGGCTTAAGGAGGAAATACTAAATAGAATAAAAGAGGTTTTCAATTTAATAATTACTTTCTATAGAATGTTCTAGAGTCTACTGAATAGAAACTATAGAAACCTATTTAAAGTACCATATTTCATCAACTCTAGGACATGATATATGGTAAGAAGTTTCATTATGTTAGGTACCACTACAAAGGAAAAAACACTCAGGATGGGGAGTTGTAGGAGATAGCTCTTACAAAGCTGGTATACCAGAGGTCTGTACCCTTAGTCTAAGAATAAGTGAGAAATTAACTTGGCCATGCAGAAAGGGGACAACAAAGAAACTGCAAGTGTCAACCTAGGTAGAGAGGGCGCCCAAAAAATCTTCCCTGAGAATTTGAACCACAAGCCACAAGTCTGAGGTCTGAAGTCATATTACCAGTGTGATCCATAGAAGCCTGCAACGGAAGATTTAATTCAGACTGATTTCAGGTTGGTGGTGGCCCCAGATGATGGTAGAAGCAGATGCATATCTTCTCTGGAAAAATTCAGCTTTAATGCAGACCAATAGCAATGGCTAGATACCTTTGACTATGTGAGATATGTCCTAGTTTCAGAAACTTAATACGTGAAAAATATGCTTTTTAGAATTGATAAAATATAATTTCATCAGGACCACCTTTTCAAGGATGTCAGTATATATTTTATATTTGTAGTGAGGCTCTTGAGACTGAAAGATTTTAAAGAGCTTTCTGAATTATTTTCAATATAATTTTAGATAAAACTATCTTATAAATGGAATATTTAAAAAGTGATGGCTTGGGACTTCCCTGGCGGTCCAGTGGTTAAGACTCTGCACTTCCAATGCAGGGGGTGTGGATTCAATCCCTAGTCAGGGAACTAAGATCCCACATGCTGTACGGTGTGGTGAAAAAATTAAAAAAAATAAAAGATTAAAAAAAAATTTGGATGATCTTAAAACAAAAAAGTGATGACTCATATGCAGTATATATTGTGATTTTATTAAAGGAAATATTTGATTAACCAAAATAAACTATTCTGGTGTGAAAGGTGCCTTTCTATGGAAGAAAGGTAGTAGGCATGTTCTCAAGGGTTTTTTTTTTTTGTTACTAATTATATCTAAAGAGCCATGTTCTTCATCCTTTTCTCTTGCTTTGCCAGAAATTTTCATTTTTTAATTTCTCTTGGTCTCTGCTAGTATATATGAGAGACATTTAATGTTCTTACTTTTCTGCTAAATTATTGAATGATGACACAGACATTAGTTTCCTATTAATAGAATTGCTTCTCTAGTGTTTGAATTATTTGACTTGTGAATTTTAACTATGCTATCCATTTGTCTTAAAGAAAGTTAGACATCTAAAGAATATTTTGTAACTCACGTTAACAAAATTCTGTTTTCTATTGTAACTACTCCATATGATTTTTGGATTGTTGCTGCTTGTGACTGAGAGCAGAGAAATGTGGAATCATCTGAAGGAATGAAATGATTGCCAAGCTTTCACTGGGACTCTACCACCATTATCACTAATAGTTCCTGACATAGTTCTCTCTGCTTAAGAGCATTTTTTTTTAAAAACAGAAGAAAACAGAAATGGCCTGGCCTTTTTAGTTTGTTCTTTGATTTGAATCAAACAAATTTCTTTTGGCCAGATGATTTATTTTTTGCTTTTGCCACTATTTAAAAAAAAAAAAGTAAATCTAACAAAAAAGGATCTGATCCTCTAAAATTTACTGCATTTTGATCCTCTCATATCTATTGCTCCTTGAAAACTATGTCATCATTCTTCTCTAACCTCTTAGAATACAGTAATTCCTCCTTCTGGCAAAGGTGCCTTTAAATAGAGCACTTGCATATCATCTAAGCCCTGGGTTTAGCTGTGTCAACCTCAAAGGACATGCCAGCAATTTTCTTTTTTAATCTTAGACATATTATTTTATTATAAAACACATAAATGTGTATACATTTACCAGTCTTTAGGTGTAGGGTTAAGGCTTTTTTTTTTTTTGAGGAGTTTACAAATTAAAAGTTAGTTTGTCTTTGTTGTATAAGCTATATCCATTGTGCATCCTTTTTTCCCCCAAGGATTTTTTTTTTTTTTTTTTTTTTTTTTTTGCGATATGCGGGCCTCTCACTGTTGTGACCTCTCCCGTTGCGGAGCACAGGCTCTGGATGCGCAGGCTCCGTGGCCATGGCTCACGGGCCTAGCCGCTCCGCGGCATGTGGGATCTTCCCGGACCGGGGCACGAACCCGTGTCCCCTGCATCAGCAGGCGGACTCTCAACCACTGCACCACCAGGGAAGCCCCCCCCCCCCCCGCAAGGATTTTTTAAAAGTATGTTCAGTTTGGAAAACTTAACCAAAAAGTACCAGCATGCAAATCCTACTGTCGTGCTGTTTTTCTGTATAGTTTTGTGTCTTAGGGAGGGCTTATTTACTATTTTGTAGAAAGAATTCCTATTGTAAGGATAATATTATTTTAAATCAATCTTCTGTTGTATTCCAGTACCAGGCTTGGTTTTTCCTGATTAGCTTTACAGCCAGTGTTAGACCCATTCTTTTACTGAATATATATAATCTTTTCAAACTCAATACTTATTTTGGGTGTGTTTCTCTTTTATTGCTTTTGTAGAACCTACTGGGTTGGTGACATTTACGAGACAGAGTCTTGAAGATTTTCCAGAGTGGGAAAGGTAATAATAATGTAAATAATCCTGGAATCTTAGAATTGGAAGGACTCTTTCACCATGAGACAATTGTATTTTACAGCCTCTGAAAAGATGGTTTCCCAACCTCCTAATTGCCCTAGTACCAGGGAATTTCTTCTTAAAATGATCAATTGATAGCTCTCATTGTTAGAAAGGTCATGCCTTTTGAATCAAAGTCTGCAACCCTTTCACTTCTACTCTTTTGCCTTAGTTTTATCTTCTGAAACAAAGTCCTATTTAGAATTAGGAGTTTTCTGTGTGAAGACACTAACATTAAACACCAATATTTAATGTTCCTCCTTACCCTTGGTTTTATGGTTAATGTTTGTATTTTATTGCTTTTCTTTCTGGAAGACAAGATTAGGAAGTTTTATTTTTACTAAACTAAAATGTAAATCGTAGTTACTTAGTATTTGTCTGAGTGACAAGAGTTTTGAAGTTTGGTTGTCAACATGTACTATTGGCAATTTTGTGGAAGTTGCTAATTTACTAGGGTTTTTTCTTATTTACCTGCAAATACTGAGGAGAATAATAAGCAATCTGAGTTTATTCAGATATGTAAGTTCCTTTAGTGCCTTGAAATAGTCAACACATTTTCTAACCTGGAACAAATTCCCAAAGCACTTAGAGAAGAATGTATCTACTGTTTCAGTGCATGTGACGACATGATTAAACATGCTAAATGCATATTTTGGATGTGCATTCATGTTAATCAGTGCCTCTTCATTTTCACTTTCTAATAATTTTTATCGTAGTTTGTAATTGTTTAGAATTAGTGATGAAAGGAACTCACTCTTAAAGTAATTAACTTGAGAAAGCACATATGCTTAGATGGCTTTCCTGTGTTTTCATCCATCAAAGATGTTTATTTGTGAGGTGGAGGAAAAACAAACTCACTTTAGGAGGCTGACTCCATGGCTGAGATGATTATTAGCAGAGGGAAGTGGATAAAAGATTAAGCAACCAAAAGAAAGACAAAAACAAGAACAAAATTGAGTCAGAAAGGAAGAGAAACATGTACAGCATTTCAGAATCATGGTATATTAGAAATTAAAGGGACCCCAGGAAGTCATCTGGTCCAGCTGCCTACTAAAAGTAATCAGCTCTGTAATACCTATAACAGATGGAGACTAGGCAGCCCTGGTGATGGGAAATTCACTGTTTGGCCGCAGTCTATCCCACTGTTGGCTGCTTGTGTTATTGTCTAATACTTTCATTTACTAAAAAAAGTCTGTCTTCCAAAAATCTCCCCACCCCGCCAAATCCCATTCCTTGTTCTTCCTTCTGGAACTACAATCAATAAAACTAATTTTCTTTAAGATTTGACCCTCCTTCATGTATTTTAATGCTTTC
The DNA here is from genome assembly GCF_949987515.2 of Delphinus delphis. Lineage (NCBI taxonomy): Eukaryota > Metazoa > Chordata > Mammalia > Artiodactyla > Delphinidae > Delphinus > Delphinus delphis. The sequence continues at coordinate 45,748,190 of NC_082698.1, forward strand.
TTGATCCACCCCCACCTCTAACAATACACACAGGTCCATACTAAAGTACTCATTTCTTTTGTTTCACATATAATATGGATTGTAAACCCTTTAACTCAGCTGTTGATGTATCCTAGGCCATTGGTCCCTCTTAAAATATGGTGCCTAGAACTAAAGTAACAATCTGCTGTGTTATCTGCCCAGATTAGAGTACAGAAGGTTGCTTTTCTTAGCTCTTCTATTAGTCTCTAATAGGAACACAGATGTTTTTGTTCATGTTGCTTTTGTGTAGATTTTATAGATCATTCAGAGGGATTGTTTTTAATTCAGCTCAGGATCTCTACTCTGCATCTGGCATTCATTTGGCACTAATGTGAAAGGACACCTATTTGTACACCATCTGGGAGAGAAGGGATAGGTCAAAATGCAGAGATGGTGAGGCTGCTGTGTCAGTAAGATAATTTTGCTCTTTAAATAAGATCTAGATATTCCACTTAACCTAGATAGGCAGAATTTAACTTGAAACTTTTCATACTTTTTTTTTAAATTTCATTGATCTCTTTTTTGTTTTAGCTGCTTCTTAAGTGAGTTGCAGAATGCAATTAAAATCCATCTCCCAGATTCCACAGAACCAGAAACATGTGTTCACTTAAAGAGAGAGGATGAAGAAGAGATGAGGATTGTTGGTATTCCCAAGAGTAAAGGACTAAATGGGTGCCAGGAAATTAGAGGCTTTTCTGAGTTTCAGGATTCTGGCATTATAGTTAACCCTGTGACTATCAATAAATACCTTAGCCAGGCTTAGTTAATCACAGAGAACCAGAATAATCTGTCTTTGATTCCTGGGGCAGTGGTATGAAGAATTTGCTGGGGCCAGAAGGGGAAACCTATTAGGAAGTTGGAGGATGCTTATTTTAAAAAAATAGTTTCTAGCAATTTCCTAATTTTGAGAAGTGTACTATAAGGTGACAACTACAGTCACAGAGAATAGTTGACAGCAGATGAGACTTCTGGATCATGCTTCTTTATCTTCTCAATAGTATCCTCACAGGTAGTCTCCCCTGGAATAAAATAGCTAGGAAAGTAGGATGCTGCAAAAAAGGGAAGTTAAAAAAATCAAACTTATGGTACTAACTTTCTCCAAGAGATTTAGAAAGTAATTTTTCTAAAAGCATAGCTTACTGGTTAAGAGCTTGAACCATTACCTTAGGCTTTCTGGGTTCAAATCTTTGTTGCTTCATTTACTAGTCTTGGACAGGTTACTTAAATGCTTTTTGTGCTTTATTTTCCCATCTGTAAAAGGAGATAGTAATAGGGATGTTGTGAAGATTAAATAAGTTAATACAAATGAAGCTTTGAGAACAGAATCTGTACTGAATTATTTTACCTTCTGAGTAAGATCAGTCTGTTGGACTGAAGCTTTACCAGAAATGTATTTGGACTCATTGATACCAGGATAAAAGCAAATCCCAATAAATAAATAGTGCTTCCCAGCTAAATTTTTTTTTAATATAATTGTTTTAAAAAATATATAATTCCCCTCCCTCCAAAAATTCATGCCACTCTGTATAAGTTAGGGGTTTACTATCTGTTACATTCTATTATAATTTATTTATTTTTATTCAATAATTAATCAGGAGAAAAAAATCTAAGGAAAAAATGTCATCATCAACTGCTATTAATAAAAAGGAATTTTTTTTTCATATGATTTAAGCAGGTAAACACTGTAGGGCAGGAAAAAGTTTTTCCTCAATCCTCTTAGGGTCCCTGGCTGGGTATGAAAATTAAACTAAGATTAACAGGAGAAAAGCATAAAAATTTATTTTATATAAGTTTTGCATGATACAGGAGCCTTTATGAGGAAATGAAGACCCAAAGAAACAGATCTATGTACTTTTATGCTAGGTTTGATGAAGAATAGATGAGGAATATGATATGTAAAAGAGTATGAGGTGATTGAAGTAAACTGGGGGAAACAGCAAGTTCTGGTTGTTGGAATTCTTCTTGGCATCTTTTTGTCTTCAGAGATAATAATGCTCCTTTCCTCCAGGTATAGGTAGGGTCCCTCATGTGAGGGTTTTATGGCTTGTTTCAGGTAAGAAGGGGGAGAGGGGGAGGAGGTCAGAGTGACCTTTCTGCTTCTGCCATTTTCTCAAACTTCTTCAGCTTAAAATATTCACTATGCCAAGATGCCAAATTTGGGGGTGGTTTATCTGAACCCCATAAACACCTCAGTGACCATGGTTTATGAAAAGGAAAGAAAATAATTGTGACTTACAGGTACTAGACTTACCTATCAATTTTATTAATATAAAAATACCATAGATCAGGATTTCTGTAGCATGTATTTTCATCAAGACACCCCACACACATATACGGTTTCCAAACTAGTGAAAATAGAGCCCCTCTGAGAATCATATATAATTTTTTGTAAAATTTTTCTATATTTTTCCTTAGGTTGCCAACTCTAGCATAATAATAAAATTTCATAGATCTTAATTTTTAAAAATATTTTGAGAAGTTTTTCAACTTTTAAAGAGGAGAAACTTAAACTGGTGCAGCCACTATGGAAAACAGTATGGAGGTTTCTCAAAAAACTGAAAATAGAATGACCATATGACCCAGTAATTCCACTCCTGGGCATATATCTGAAAAATAATTCGAAAAGATACATGCACCCCAATGTTCTTAGCAGCATTATTTATAGTTGCCAAGATATGGAAGCAACCTAAGTGTCCATCAACAGGTGAATGGATAAAGAAGATGTGGTACATATGTACAGTGGAATACTACTCGGCCATAAAAATAGAACAAAATTTTGCCATTTACATCAACATGGATGGACTGGGAGGGCATTATGCTAAGTGAAAGAAGTCAGAGAAAGACTGTATGATATCACTTACATGTGGAATCTAAAAAGTACAACAAACTACTGGGTATAACAAGAAGGATACTCACAGATACAGGGAACAAATGAGTGGTTACCGGTGGTGGTGGGTGTGGAGCAGTGGGAGGTACACACTGTTGGGTGTTATATAGGCTCAAGGATGTATTGTACAACATGGGGAATGTAGCCCATATTTTGTAATAACTGGAAAGTAACCTTTAAAAATTGTATAAAAATATTTTTAAAAAAGAGGGGAAACTGATACTTTGTAGGGGCAAAACAATTTTCAAAACAGTATGTTGTCCCATTTTAATTTAAATATTTGTATTTATATATTTGAATAAGAAAAATTTGGGGAGACTATCCCAAGAATGTTGAGTAAATAAGCATCTGTTTCTCACTTTTGAGATTTGGAATAGTTTCAATTTTTCTTTTATAGTTAATCTGTATTTTCAGACTTTTCTGTAGTGCAATACTTACCATTAAAAAAATAAATAAGGAAATATCTTTTTAAATCCTAGATGTGAAAAACTCCTGACTCGATTGCATGTCACTTACGAAGGAACCATAGAAGGAAATGGTCAAGGCATGCTACAGGTAGGAGAATTACAGCAGTGGGGGCATGGGGGGAAGGGACGACTGTCTCTTGTCAAGCTTCCGACAGCAAAGGAAATATGAAAAGCTGTTTATTTATCTTCTAAGCTGATGTAATGCAATGAAGCATAATAGCAGAATGGAGAAAAACACCAAACAGATCACCTTGACAACCTTGGTAATACTTTTATCTGCCGATATACGTTCTCTGTTTCGTACGTGTGCCTCTTTAAAAAGCCTTTGACAGAAAATCCAAGATCTGGACAACATCAGGCCTCTTGGTTCAGATATAGCTTGTAGATTGACAGTGGAGGAAGTTGCCAGGGTATGGTCTTGACAAGCTGTCACCAGGCAGTTTTGTTCTCTTTCTTTAAAGGCTCTTGCTCTGCCCTAAAAAATGACCGGCTTGAGATGTTTTTCTGTCACCAACTTTGTTTGGGTCTAGGAGGCAGACATCTAAAACGGATTGATAAGAAAGTCCTCTCTCCATGTGTAATAGTTTTAGGCACATGAGCCAGATATACTTGCCATCTCTTCCCTGTTTTAGAGCAAGTAATTTTGTCCATCTGTCAATCTTTGTTATTAATCTATGTTCCTGCCATTATGTAAAAAAAAGTATTTTGGAAAAAGGAGTTAACAAATAAAACACTGTATCTGGCTTTAACTTGTTGTAACACCTAACCTGAACATGTGCTTTCCTTTTGCTTTATAGTGATCTTTTAAAAAAATCACTAATCAGAGACGAAATGTTAGTGTTTTGTGTTCTTATTTAGAAGAGCATTGTAATCCTAATTTTCTTTGGAAGAAGCTTGTACACCATCCTGTTTATACTGAGACTAGCTGATTTTTTTCTTAGATCATTATTAAATGCTTATATAGGGTCAGAAGTTAAAGCAGTTGCCTGATAATGGACTATTTGTGTAATTAACTTAATTTTTATTATAAAATGACCAGACTGATTTGCATTTGGCTACTTATTATATGCTCTAAGTGCCTACATTTGTTTTAGAATGGCCTTTTATTTAGACATATTTGTATTTAAAATTTTCAAAGAGGCAAACCATGTTTTGTTTTAAGTCACCTCCCAGTGATTAAAATTATAGACAAAAATAATTTGGATAACTGAATTAATTTGTCCTGTACTTAATTTTTTAATATTTATATTTAATAAGTCCTTTTTCTTCTATTTAAAACAATAATTTTGAAATAAGACTAAAGTTTGTTTCGAATGACTATCACTTTTTCCCCCACATTTCCATCTTGACAAGGTTCTTTCCTACAGTAACATCTTGGATTAACTGAGGGAAGCTTAATACACATGAAATAAACAAAGCTACTGGTGGTTAGCACCGCAGGAATGCTGACCTTTCATTACAGTACGATTCAGCAAGGAGTTATTCAACAACATTCAAGGTTGAGATTCTCCCCACTTCCCTGGAATGTATTATAGATGAAATGTGAAACCTCAGTAGATTAAAAGAATACCATAAAGGCTTCTATTTATTTTCTCCCTACCCATGCCATGTATCCCCAGGAGATCAGGGAATATTGTATTGCAGTGCTCCAAATCTCCTTGTGTAGCATATAAATTACATTATGCTGAGTGGCAACAACAACAAAACCTCTCTAAGGAGTGTTATCATTTCTCTCTTTTCATCAAGTTATAATTCAGAACTGAGTAAGCTCAACAGGTAGCTTTAAAGTAAAGTGAGTTAGAAAATGGCTAAAAATAAGGAAGCACTCATATGCTTGTTTTCATGTACTGGAACAGATTTCTTACCTGCAATAGAGAGCCTTTTATTAAGAACTTTTTTAAGTAGTAGAAACTGATTTTCTAAAAGACCCCTGCTTTCAGAGGCATATTGAGTTTAGTGTATTTGTTTCTGTGCATACCTTTTAAGTAATAAATGTTGGCCTTTTATTCAAAGAATGAACAGTAGTATGCACATTGAATGTATTTCATTTATCATTTCCAAGTAGTACATAGATTGGATAGAGCTTATCTTTTAAATTTAGTTATGTATCTTGTTCCGGTAACAATTAAGTTTAGCTGATCTCAGGCCTTTGTTTCTCATTTGTATTCCGAATACCATGATACTTAGCCAGTCTTTCAGTTTTCAAGAGCTGTCCATTTTATTTCCTTGCTGGGTCTCACTTCTTTCCCCACTGACCTATTTGAGGCCTTAGTAGTGCTTGTCTAAACTATTCAGTATTTACCTAGCCAGCCTTTCTGCTTTTACTTTTCCAGTTCATTCTTTAAACTTTAGTCTGAATTATCTTCCTAAAACACAGATACATTTGTTACTTTTCTTCTTAGAATCTTTCCCAGAATCCTAAGAATTAAGTAAAAATTTCTTGGACCCCAGACCAGCTCATTACCAACTTTAACTCTCCACATACTGTACACTGCAGACAGGCATGAGGAATCTGCTTACCACTCTCCTCATACAGCTCTTTACATTGGTTTTTCCTGTGTCCTTTTGCAGCTATTCCCTTAGCCTGATTGTCAGCAAAATCTCAATTGAATATGCCACATCCTTTTGTAACGCTCCTGTATCCTCCCCATGCGCCAATTTTAGTTAATTGTATTATCTGAGAAGTATCAAATACATCCTAATAGGTTCTTTAATAATCATCTTATCATTCTACTTATGTGCCTCACTCCCATCTAGACTGTAAATGCTATGAAACCAGGAACCACATCTTATTCATCTGTGTATTCCATGGTTCACAGCATAATAGTTCATCAATACTTGTTTAATTGCACAATTTAAGCTATAAATCACCCAATGTATAAAGACTTAATATGTAGTAGGTAACTATTTCTAATCAGTGGACTAGTTTAACCAAAATTATTTTTCTATATAAGTTAAAGTTTTAGTGTTGATTTATTATGCCAGAATATAAACCCAAATGATTCACTTTGGTAACTCATTTCAAGAACTTGTCCAGTCATATTTTTCAGTATTTTCTAAGTTCTTCTGTAGTGAAAGAAGACTACTTTATCTTCTATTAATTTCTCTCTTTTCACATATAGTATTTTTACGTGTCAAAAGATTCATATTCTTGTTTTACTCTTTTGTAAAACAGGCTTCACATTACTATTTCTTATAATTGCTTTAAAGATCACAAACAAGTTTTACAAAATCTCATACTTGACAATAGTATGAAAGTATATGTGAAATAATAGGAAATATATATATTAGTCTCTACAACCTGTTCTTGGCACAGAGCTCCTAAAACCCTTGTAATCTCCTGAGTGGTAAGAGCAGTAGGAGCATCTTTTGTTCTAATATTTGGTCTTTGACCCCAATTCCTGACTCAGAGCTCCTAAACCCCTTGGAATTTCCTGAGTAATAGACATGTCTTTTGTTCTAATGATGCAGCTCTTGGTGGGTTCCTGGGTAGCTTCAGGATGGGCATGGTCACCAGAAAGACTAAGCCATGATTAGAAGTTTGGAACTTTCTGCCCCACCTCCCATCCTCTGGGAAAGGGGGAGAGGGACTGGAGACTGAGTTAATGATCGGTCATGAGAATGTGATGAAGCTTCCATAAAAATTTCAGAAGTACAGGATTTGGAGAGCTTTGGGGTTGGTGAACATGCAGAGGTGCTGGGAGATGACTTGCTTGGAAAGGGCGTGGAAGGTCTGTGCCCCTTCCCACATACCTTGCCCTGTGTGTCTCTACATCTGGCTGTTCATCTGTATCCTTTATTACATCCTTTTTAATAAATCAGTAAATGTAAGTAAGTGTTACCCTGAATTCTGTGAGCTGGTCTAGCAAATCATCAAGCCCCGGGTGGGGTCATGGGAACCCCAATTTATAGCTGGTCAACTAAAAGTACAGGTGACAACCTGGGACTTGAGATTGTCATCTGAACTGGGGCAGTCTTGTAGGACTGAATCCTTAGCCTGTGGGATTTTTCACTAACCTCCAGGTAGACAGTGTCAGAACTGAACTGGATTGTAGGACACCTAGCCGGTATTGCAGAATTGCTTGATGTGTGGAAAATCCACACATCTGGTGTCAGAAGTGTCGAGAGTGTGGCAGTAGTGTGAGAGTAAAGAAGAGACACAGGATTGTGTTTTTCCTAAATAGTATAGAAGCCTCTCTTACGTTACTTACTAAATTCTGGTAGGGGGCGGGAGGGGTTGTGTATGACTGTATGTGTACACAAGTTGTGTGTATGTGTGTAATCTAACTCCCCAAATAGAAAAATCTAAGACAAAGTCAGAAACTATTTCTTACATATTGCCCCATAGAGCCTAGCATACCGTTGGACACATTGGAGTGCATAGTAAGTTTAAGACAAACAAATAATTCTGGCAAGTTGAGTTTGCTTTCTCTTGAGGATTGTGTAACTCACCTTTATCAATAGGAGCTTGGGGATGCCATCATAGTACTCCATAGAAAACTTACATATAGTTTTAAACTAAATTGGAAATATTAATTTATTGAATCTTTGTTGTTAAACTAGATTTTTTTTGGTCTTCATTTTTCTTCCCCTTAGGTGTATTTTTCTTAAAAAGTTTGTAATGTTTTTGCAGTTTGGGGTTTGCAATTGAATTTAGAAGGAAGAAATTTTCATCCTTTTATTCTTTCACAAAAGAAAAAAGTTACCGAAAAGGTTAAATCCTAAACTTTTCAAACCTTTAAGGACAAGTGTTTGATTTCCATATTATATAAGAAAGGTACAGGCTATATAGTTTGGAGATACTATGTGTTCGTTTCCAGACCATTGCAAAAAAGTGAGTCACATGAATTTTTTTGGTTTCCCAGTGCATATAAAAGTTACGTTTATACTATACTGTAGTCTTTTAAGTGTCCAATAGCATTATGTCTAAGAAAATGTACATGCCTTAATTAAAAAGTACTTTATTGCTAAAAAAAAAATGCCAACCATCATCTGAGCCTTCAGGTCATAATTTTTTTTGCTGGTGGAGGGTTTGAAATATCGCCAAGAATTACCAAAATATGACACAGAGACACAAAGTGAGAAAATGCTATTGGAAAAATGGCACCAATAGCCTTGCCAGATGCAGGGTTGCCATTAACATTCAATTTGTAAAAAATGCAATATCTGTGAAGTGCAATAAAGCAAAGTGCAGTAAAATGAGGTATGCCTGTATAATTATATTAAAGTCATATGAAGTACATAAATGGAAATTGAGTAGAGAGTGGTGGAGAAATGATCTTGAAACCTTTCCAGATAAAAACCTCCCTTGATTTGTGGCCCTTGGAGCACAGGTAAGGTTTATAAACAAGAGTCCATAAATTACATTGAGGCTTTTGCCTAAAAGCTCTATTTTCCATGTTCCTTCTAACATTTTGGAATCCAAAGAAATATTCAGAGATGTTAACTGCAGTGAGGTGGAAAGGGTGCAGTCAACCACAATCTGTTCTCCCCGGGAAGATTACTAATTTGGGGATTGATTTATGTGGGAAAGGAAAGGAAGATCAGAGCTTAGAGGGAGTGTACTTCTTTATCATATATGTAGGTATTTTAAATTGTCATTTAACATGCCACATTTTCCCAAATAGGTGGATTTTGCAAACCGTTTTGTTGGAGGTGGTGTAACCAGTGCAGGACTTGTACAAGAAGAAATCCGCTTTTTAATCAACCCTGAGTTGATTGTTTCACGGCTCTTCACTGAGGTGCTGGATCACAATGAATGTCTTATCATCACAGGTTAGTTTTGAGAAGTCTGGACAATGGGGTAGTGTTCCCCATCTGTGATGATCTATCATGAAGACGAGAGGCCACTCAGATAGTAGCTTTTCTCTACCGTGGGCATTAGTCCTAATATTTTAATTCATTAATTTATACTGTTCTTATTAAATTGTTACAGTTTCATTTTCATACTCTTGAGTAAGACATTTTATCCCCACTTTTTCTTTCTTGGTATCTTTATCTGAGGAACAAGGGTAAAAATGATTAAACTACTCTCCAGTTTGAAATTTTATGATATGGTGTCCTTAAAAAGAAGATAGTGATATGTCTTTGAGCATGTATCCTATTATTATTCTTCCATTATATTTCCAAAGTGATTTGTTGTACTTCAGTATGAACACACTATGTAAGTATAAAAAACAGTTACAGTGTTTGGAGAGAGTCAGTACAACAGTGAGCTTTATAGAAGGGAAATAAATCAGTAGCCTTATGTTTATTCTAATTTCTAATCCTAAGAGAAAAAGTGTGATTATCATAGTGCCTCTCTTTGATTTAAGTTATTATGGGTGAAGGAGAGAAGGAAACATAGTCAAATTTATACTTTAGGCCTATTAATCAAGATTTACATTTTTTTCCTTTAAGTTTCTTTAGATTACAATATCACTATGTCACAGTATTTTCTTGTGTATAAGCTACCCAAAAAAATTGATGATTAACTCATAACTCTTAAGAAACTCTTAATCAGCCACTGTAGGGAAGTTAAGCCTTTTATTCAGGTACCTAAAAGAACATATACCCCCCCACCAAAAAAAAAAAAAAACATTCCCATATAAAAGCCGTAATCAGCCATCAATTGCTGATGTTTTTTCTTTCTGCAAAGGAGGATTTCTTATTTCCTCTTTGAATCTATTGCCACTTTGAGATTAGTACAGGAGACTAACAGGCTAAGTGTAGGAGAATTTGGTTGATAGTTATTTTCAAAGATTACAGTGGGATGAAAACCATCCTCTGTTAGTTTTATCAAATGTATAACTCAACTAATTTATGTCCAAAGAGGTACATGACAGAATTAAGACTGAGACCACACATCTCAGATACATTTGTAGGCAACCTTCAGGAGAGCATCTAAATTTTGTCCCTTATGTTTTGCTTTCAGGATTCCCTCTTTGTCTTTCAACTGTTTATGATGTGTATAGGTGTGGATCTCTTTAACTTTATCCTGTTTGGGTTCATTGAATGTCTTGAATGTTTAGATACATTTGGTAAATTTTTGGCCATTATTTCTTCAAGTATTCTTTCTGTCCCTTTCTCTTCTCTCCTTCTGAGACTCCTGTTATGCATGTGTTGGTACATTTGGTGATGTCCATTGGTCTCTGAAGCTCTGTTCATTTTTCTTCATTCTTTTTGTTTCTCAGACTGGATAATTTCTACTGACCTATTGTCAGGTTCACTGATTCTTCTGTCTGCTCTAATCTGCTTTTTAATCCCCTCAGTGAAATTTTTATTCCAGTTATTATGCTTTTCAACTATAGAATTTCTATTTGATTCTTTTTAAAAATAATTTTTATCTCTATTGAGATTCTCTATTTGTGAGGCATTATTCTCATATTTTCATTTAGTTCTTTAGACATAATTTCCTTTAGTTTTTTTTAATGGATGTAAAACAGCTGACTTAAAGTTTCTGTTTAGTAAGTCCAACATCAGGGTTCCTCAGGGTGGGTCAGTTACTAATGAATACTTTCTTTCTCTGAGTATGGACCCTACTTTCTCATTTCTCTGCATGTCTCAATTTTTTTGTTGAAAACTGGACATTTTAAATGGGGCAACTCTTGAAATCAGATTTTCTCCTTTTCCCAGAGTATGTTTTTGTTGATATTTGTTTAGTGACTTTCCTAATCTAGTTCTGTGAAGACTATTCTTTTTCATGTGTAGCCACTAAAGTCTCTGCTTGGTTAGATTAGTAGTTACCTAATGATTGGACAGAGATTTTCTTAAATGCCTAGAGCCAGTAAGTCAGTCTTTGCCAAAGGGCTCTGTGTATATGTTGGGGCTTACCTTCAACACTCCACCAGGCAGTTGAGACTTCCTTCCTGCTTACACAGAGCCTCAAGATCAGAGTGAGGGGAGAGGTTAGGACCTTCTCAGGTCTTTCTTGAGCCTGTGTACAGCTATGGGCATGTGTGTAGACGTCTAGATTCCCGAGGATACTTTTCAAAGTCCCGTAAGTACTTCTCATTCCTTAGCTTTTCCTCTGAAGCTTTTTGGTTAGCCTATTTACCCCAACTGTAATCTAATGCCTCAGGCAGCTACACTGTTAAACAATTGACTATAATTGTTTTCAACAAACACCCCTGGGAATTAGGCTTTTCACCCTGGACAAAGTCCAAGTCTGGTCAAATAAAGACAGCCTTGTGAGTGAGGTCTTCCAGGGAACTACCAGACAGGTCAGATGATTACAGTTCTCTGAGAATGGGGCTTTGAAGGAGCTTCAACCCTTCTCTGCCCCCTCCGGTGGCAACCAGGCTGCTTTGATTACAGGCTGTTGGTTTCTAAGGCTACTACGGAGCTTGGGAAAGTGGAATAGGAACAGGGCAAGTTAAAACACCATACAACTCACTGTTTTTACCAATATTCAGCCAATTTTTCTTTAATAAACACTCCTCAGACTGCTGCAAGCCTTTGGTTAATTCCCACAGTTCAGAAAAAGATGATTCTTACAAGTTTTGCCAGTGTTCTTATTATTTTTATGGAGCAAACAGTTCTCTGAGATTTTTACTCCATTGTTTTTGTTGATGTGTCCATAACTTTTATAAGTGCTTGTGGATAAAAGGGCTTTCAAGGAGTTATTCCACATCTTTTAGATAACCCTGTATTATTTCTTATAATATCCTTTTGATTCTTCTGTTTTGATAAGACAAAAAGTAAAAATTGTTGTTTGAGTTTATGTAGGAAGTTAAGAACTTCAGCAAAGGAATTTCTTCTTTGATAGAACTGCAGCTATTTGAAGTTAATAACCTGAAGTATTTCATCCAGAATTCTGAGGTTGTAATCCAAACTGTACTGAAATAGAAAGATAAAAAACCCTTTTATTCTCAGCATTGTCTCAACTCACATATTGGTTGTCTATCTGCATTTGTTGTTTATTATGTATGCAGATAAGAAGGGTGTAGTTAGAAGTTGTTAGGGGAGAAAAGAGTGTAAGGAATTATAGAACAAAAAAATTAAACTGTCATAAATCCATTGTTGGGCAAATGAATACTTTGAATATTGATCTCAGACTGTTTTAGAGAGCACTGAAGGTCTGGAATGTGACCATCTCCAGCATTTGGGTGTATCAAATAATACTTTAAAAGAGTTTTAATTTTTAGCAGTTAAGCTAGATTTGAATTGAAGACTGAGAACAAAATATACCATCAATTTTTTTTTTTTTTTTTTTTTTTTTTGGTACGCGGACCTCTCACTGCTGTGGCCTCTCCCGTTGCGGAGCACAGGCTGCGGACGTGCAGGCTCAGCGGCCATGGCTCACGGGCCCAGCCGCTCCGCGGCATGTGGGATCTTCCCGGACCGGGGCACAAACCCGTGTCCCCTGCATCGGCAGGCGGACTCTCAACCACTGCGCCACCAGGGAAGCCCTCCCATCAATTTTTTAGGATGAATTTACATTCTTGAAATAAAATAGTTGGTAGAATGCAGGGCATTTTAACTCAAAGCTAATTTGTTTCATTTGCTTCACTTCTGTTGTACTAGGGAAGTAGTCCCTTGTCATCTCCCATTAATGTTTCTGTAAATAAAGGATGTAATTTCCTTGGGAATAGTAAAAGGAAAACATTAGACTTCTTTTCTTTTTTAAGGATAGTTTGTCCCCAATCTAAAAAAGCATCATCACTCTGGAGTTATATCTGGTCTCTAACTTACCTGCAGCCATTGTAAAATAGATGGAAAATTGCAGATCCATGACTCACCTTCACACCTGTAATTACCTCAGGCTAAGGACACCCGGGGTGACTTTAACTCAGCATTTTTTCCCCATATCCACTTAACTCTATTATAGTGCCTCCTAATTAATATCTGTGATGTGATGTTCCCTTAATGGAAATGGCCATTTCATCATCTATTTGATGTTGGATTTCTGCCATCTCCCTTCTTAGGAGACTCTTAACTATGCACTGCAGTCTATCTGCCTGATCAATTCCATTCCTTCAATGATTCAACCAGGCTCAGTGAGCTAATGGCTGTGACTGTGCTGCCTGAATCTGTAGAAGAGTTTGAGAAATTGGAAATAAATTAAATTTATCATCATTGTGGGGCATCTGGTTGGTATCAGACTTTTAAATGAATATGAAACAGGTCATGCAAACAGGCAAATACTTTTATCCAAACAGTGTTATCCCTCTACTTGCTGTGATCCTCCCTGGAGCAGGCATGAGTTAAAACCTTTCAGTAAGTATAGATTGAGGAAAAGAATTAAAACTCCAATCTTCCCCTTTTTTCCCCCTCTCTTGTGTTCCTTCACAACGTCCAGTAAAAGCTTCAATACTAAAAGGTGTTACTGTGCTGCTGGGAGATTATTTTGTTGTTTCTGTGTGGTGAGAACATAAAGCAGATGCCTAGACATGAAACTTACTGAGCAGAATGTTGACACATTAATATAAAACCTGCCCTCTAGTGAATCAAATTGTCCCAAACACCACAGGTCCTTAAATCTTTCGTGAGTGTCAGCAGAACTGATAGAAAAGACAAAAGCAGACACCATTGCTTGTAGTACTGGTACCTTTCATAGAGTTAACAACACTAGAGGAGCCCATCACTACAAAAACAGCCCAGTGCTTACTAAATGACACCAGCTCATTGGGAAAGATCCAAATAAAGCTGGAGTTTGGCTTTTCTTAATTTTTATTAATCATGGGAATGAAAGGCCAGAGTGTTTTTTTCTGGTGCATAATCACCACTGTTTTAATGATGCTAATAAAAGTGGGGTAGATGGTTGTTTTTTTTTTTTACATCTTTATTGGAGTATAATTGCTTTACAATGGTGTGTTAGTTTCTGCTTTATAACAAAGTAAATCAGTTATACATATACATATGTCCCCATATCTCTTCCCTCCTGCATCTCCCTGCCTCCCACCCTCCCTATCCCACCCCTCTAGGTGGTAACAAGGAGCTGAGCTGATCTCCCTGTGCTATGCGGCTGCTTCCCACTAGCTATCTATTTTACGTTTGGTAGTGTATATATGTCCATGCCACTCTCTCACTTTGTCACAGCTTACCCTTCCCCCTCCCCATATCCTCAAGTCCATCCTGTAGTAGGTCTGTGTCTTTATTCCTGTCTTACCCCTAGGTTCTTTGTATAAATCTTCTTTCTAATGGCATAACCCATTAGTAAGTAGAATTTCTTTAATCTCCAAATATTTTTTGCTGTGTTCATCATAAACTTTCATTACTAGTAAAAGAAAATAAGAATTTTTCTTACTACTATAAAGTCTAAGAACTCATACATAAGGTTGTAATGAGCTCTTGAAAAGATTTAAATGGGTTCCTTAAAAGTTTTTAACTTAGGTGAAGGTTTGTCTTTGAGTATGAAGTCTTAAGGCTATATCCCTAGAGAGAGCTATCACAAAGGTCTTTGTCTTCTCTTTTTTGCTGTTACCACTGTTCACCTTTTGCATTTTTAGAAAAGTTTATCAGTAAATTTAAATTTAAAGCGAGCTAAGGGCATTTGTTTTTCAGAACAAACAACATAATTTTGAAAGATGTTTACTTAGAAAACTCAGGATTTAATTTTAGAGCAAAAGCATCTGTATGTGCATTTTTGATTTCCCAAACCTGAAGGAAATAAACCTAACCTTGTTTCTGTTAGGAAAGAAGACAAAAACCATCCTAATTTGAAATAGAAGTTGATCATTGATATTTTATATTTTTCAACCACTTTGCAAAAGACAGAAGAGGTGGTTATTTTCATAATTAAGAGATCAGAGTAGGCATTATTATTGTTATTATTATTAATAATAATAATAAACAGGGAAAATGAGGCTTGTCCACCACAGGGCAAAAAGCAAAAGAACAGGACTATTCCCGGCTGTCTTTATTCCCAGTCAGGCCAGTAGACCACGTGTCTTTTAAACCCCACATAAATAGAGTCATATATCTTTGGTTTCTCTACTCCCTTACAAAGTTAAGTCTGATGACACCAATACCAACCTGTGTATGGTATTGAAGGATTTTAAACTCGTCTTATTTGGTTTTCTAAGCTATTCTATGGGGTAAGCAATATAAGAATTATTGACAAGCCTAATTTTTAGACATTGAGATGAAGTCCAATGAGATTTGGTTACTTTAGGATTCACTTTGGTTTCCTCGTGACTCTTAATCTCAGTGTGGTGCTCTTTTTGCCATGCCACACTGTCTTTGTAAATGAATTTTTTAATATGTCAATTATATAATACTTAGTCCAGATTAAGTATTTCTGGACTCCTTATTTTAACCTCAGTGTTCTTCCTGTTTCGGTCCTTAATTATGTTTATGCAGCAAGTACTTACTCAACTGCTTCTATATTTTTGCATTACAAGATGCTGATGTAGGCACACATGTTAATAATATATAATCCCTGCCCTTGAGAAGCTGTCAGTCTAGTGAAGGAGTCAGATTATTGAGGTATAATTGACATACAACAAACCATATATATTTAAAGTGTGCAGTTAGGTAAGTTTTGACATATGGCTATGCTCCTGAAGCCATCTTTTTGCCTATGTTTTAATTGGGTTGTTTGTTTTTTTATTCTTGAGTTTGGAAGTGCTTTATATATTTTAGGTAAGTCTTTTATCAGACATATGAAGTATGTCTTTTCATTATCTTAACAATGACTTGAAAAACAGAACTTTCTAATTTTGAAGTCCAATTTATTAATTTGGGTTTTTGTTTTTTTTGGTTCTTTCTGGTTTGATTACTGTAGCTTTATAATAATTCTTGAAATCAGGCAGCGTGAGTCCTCTAACTTTGTTCTTCTTCAGAGTTGTTTGTTGAATTTTAGAATGAGTTTGTCAATATCTACAAAAAAGGTTGCTGAATTTTAATTAAGATTGTTCTGAATCTATAGATCAATTTGGGAAGATGACTTTTAAAAAAATTTTATTGAAGTATAGTTGATTTACAATGTTGTATTTCTTCTGTATGGCAAAGTGACTCAATTATACACACACACACACACACACACACACACACACATATACACATATTTTCATATTCTTTTCCATTATAGTTTGTCAGAGGATATTGAATATATTTCCCTGTGCTATACAATAGGACCTTGTTGTTTATCCATCCTACATATAATAGTTTGCCTCTGCTAATCCCAAACTCCCATTCCTTCCCTCTCCTACCCTCCCTTCCCCTTGACAACTACAGTCTGTTCTCCATAGAGTCTGTTTCTGTTTTGTAGTCTGTAGTTTTGTAGATTTGTGTCATACTTTAGATTCCACATATACGTGATATCATATGGTATTTGTCTTTCTCTGACTTACTTCACTTAGTATGATAATCTCTAGGTCCATCCATGTTGCTGCAAATGGCATTTTATCATTCTTTTTGATGGCTGACTATATATATATATATATATATATTATATATATATATTATATATATATGGACTATATATACATACCACATCTTCTTTATCCATTCATCTGTCAATGGACATTTTGGTTGTTTTCATGTCTTGGCTATTGTAAATAGTGCTGCTATGAACATAGGGGTGCATACATCGTTTTGAATTATAGTTTTGTCTGGGTATATGCCCAGGAATGGGATTGCTAGATCATCTGGCAACTCTATTTTTATTTTTTTGAGGAACTTCCATATTGTTCTCCATAGTGGCTGCACCAATTTACATTCCCACCAACAGTGTTAGAGGGTTCCCTTTTTTCCACACCCTCTGCAGCATTTGTTATTTGTAGACATTTTAATGATGGCCATTCTGACCATTGTGAGGTGGTACCTCATTGTAGTTTTGATTTGCATTTCTCTTATAATTAGCAATGTTGAGCATCTTTTCGTGTGCCTGTTGGCCATCTGTATGTGGGAAAACTTGACTTCTTAACAATATTTAGTCTTTGACACATGAATGAGATATCTTTATGTTTATTTAGGTCTTATTTAATTTCTCTCAGTCATATTACATACTTTTTATTGTATACTTCTTTTACATTTTCTCAGACTTACCTCTAAGTATTTCATATTTTTTGTTATTGTAAATGTAGTTTTAAAATTTCAGTTTTTGACTGCTCGTTGATACTGTGTAGAAATATAATTGATTTGCAGATTGCAATTTAATATGTTAATTGTTCTGCTGATGCTGTATGCAGAGTACTGCAGAGCACAAAGAAGGAACAACCAACTCTACTTACAGTATCAAGGAAGCCTGACAGAAACAACATTAATTTTGTAGTTATTTTCTTGATTTGTAGCAGGCTGTCTTACCCCAAATACTAGGTGAATTTATAGTAATTGAACTGTAAATTATTTAAAATTTTGAAAAATTATTTTTAAGAAACAGTGTGCTCAGTAATAGACTAGAAACTCTAGTATTGAGTTTAAATCTTTTAAGTTTTTATTATGGAATATTTTAATCATTTATAAAAATAGAATAGTATTTTTTATAGCTTTAATATTTACTTATATTGTATATCTATGTTTATATTTGTATATGTATGAAAATTTTCAGATCTACAGAAAAGTTGTAAGAATAATACAAGGAATTTCCATATAATTTTCACCCAGATTCACCAGTTTACATTTCTGCCCCAACTGCTACATCATTCTTTCTCTATTTTCTTTTCCTGAGCTAGGAGTATATTGGAGACATTCTGCCCTTTTACCCCAAATATTTTATTGTATATTTCCTAAGAACTAGGACATTCTCTTACATTAGCACAGCATAGTTAATCAAAATTAGGAAATTTGGGCTTCCCCGGTGGCACAGTGGTTGAGAGTCTGCCTGCCGATGCAGGGAACACGGGTTCGTGCCCTGGTCTGGGAAGATTCCACATGCCGCGGCGCGGCAGGGCCCGTGAGCCATGGCCGCTGAGCCTGCGCGTCCAGAGCCTGTGCTTCGCAACAGGAGAGGCCACAACAGTGAGAGGCCTGCATACCACAAATAAATACATAAATAAATAAATGGGAAATTTAGCATTGATAAAATACTATTAGCTAATCCCTAGTCAATATTCTATCAATTATCCTAATTATATCTTTTGTAGCTTTTCCCCCCACCCAGTCTACAGTCCAATCCAGGATCAGACCTTGAATAGACTTGTCATGTATCCTTTAAACTGGGACAGTTTCTCAAACTTGTGTTTGTTCACCTTGATATTTTTAAAACATTGAAGCCAGTTACTTAGTAGAATCTCTCTTTGGGGGGGGGGGGGTTGCCCAGTGTTTTTTTCATAACTAGATTCAGTTTATTCATTTTGGTAGGAATCCCACTGAAGTGTATCTTTTGAAGAGAAAAGTAGTACCGTAAAATTCACATATAACTTATATGCGTATATAACTTCAGTCAGCCCTTTGAATACACATTTCCTTCATCTGTGGGGACCACCTCTGTGGATTCAACCAACTGCAGATTGTCTAGTACTGTAGTATTTACTATTGAAAAAAATCTACAGTGTAAGGGAACCCGTGTGGTTCAAACCCATTTGTTTGAGAGTCAACTGTACTAAAAATATCATTAATCTTAGTTCTCAATGTTGTCTTGTTTCTATTTTTTTTTTAATATGTGAAAAGTATAATCTTGCTCAAGTTTTCAGCTTTTAATTTTACTGTTTTGTTGATTCTTATCAGGTCAAGTAATTATTGAGTTGACCATAGGAGTTGGAATGAGCTTATTTACTTAGTTAAATAGACACCATCCCTTTTGATATATTCAGGTCCAGTGAACTAGAAATCTATGTTATATGCCCAGCTTGGTACATCTTCTCATCAGATGAATGTTAATTATGCTTTTTTCCCTCCCTGTCTTCTCAGGCATAATATCCTAGTTTTACAAAGTTCTTTGAGGTACCTTGCCTGTTGATAGGCAAATCCTAAATTTAATTTTATTGATACTTTTCTTAGGGAATGTTTTTATGTAAAATTTATTTTTTCAACAACACAAATAAAAAACCATCTGATCACTGACATTCAAGACAGTGGACTTTTTTTTTTTTTTTTTTTTGCGGTACGCGGGCCTCTCACTGTTGTGGCCTCTCCCGTTGCGGAGCACAGGCTCCGGACGCGCAGGCTCAGCGGCCATGGCTCACAGGCCCAGCCTCTCCGCGGCATGTGGGATCTTCCCGGACCAGGGCACGAACCCGTGTCCCCTGCATCGGCAGGCAGACTCTCAACCACTGCGCCACCAGGGAAGCCCGACAGTGGACTTTTATAAAACACAATCTTTATGTACTCCTCATAAAAGAAAAAAATGAGTATGACAGACATTTTGTTTTCTTTGTTGATTGGGACATTCATTCACTGTATGATAATTGCGGTGGCATTTGAAGGCATCATTTTTTTCTTTATGGGAAGTAATAACAAGTCATTAAGACCAGCGGGGTTTTTTATTTGTTTGTTTCTTAACAGAGACCCTTTAGAAGGTGCAGTTCTTAAGAAATTTTTTTCTGGGGGCAGTGGTGGTGGGATGAATTGGGAGATTGGGATTGACATACATACACTAAGATGTATAAAACAGATAACTAATAACCTGCTGTATAAAGTAAATAAAATTCAAAAAGAAAAAAGAATTTTTTTTCTCAAAAATAATAGTGGCAGATTATTTGTTTCAGGTACTGAACAGTACAGTGAATACACAGGCTATGCCGAAACATACCGTTGGGCCCGGAGCCATGAAGACAGGAGTGAAAGGTGAGTTCATTTCTGACGTTAGCATCTCATGACCAAAAGCTAAGGAATGTGGGTTTGACCCTGGTACAGTCTGTCTCCCATCTATTCTTATTTCAGAAATATAATTTTCTTCTTAAATTCAATAGTACAGTTTCGTTAGTAGTTAAAACACTATCACCATCTCCATATACCAAAGGGAACAACAGAGAAAAGCCAAATGTCTAAACCAAGAAGAAGAAAGGCACAGCTCAGCTGCTAATTATAAGCAGCCAATGGAGATTAACTTCCAAGGTCGAACTAATTAGAGCTTAAAGCCTTTAAACAGCTTATTTAGTTATCCTTACCTTTTCTGTGAGATTAGGTAAAGTGGGGGAAACCTATGCTGGGACAATTTGCCTGATGCCACAAACAGTTGATAGCAGAACCTATGTTGAATTTTGCTGCTGCAGTCTCCTAGTTCTTACTGAAATATATTTTTACACTTTGACATTTTTGCTTTCCCAGTAAGTTGCTTTACCAGAGGTAAATTTTTACAGAAAATGTGTGTGGCCTATGTATGTGTGTTTCAATGCAAAAGAGCCATTGTGGCAGAAAGAATCAGCTATTGCCCATGTAGCCATACAGCCTTATCTTTGTAATATCTCAAGCCCAGTCCCTAGTCTCTTTCCCTTTGTTTTGGTTAAAATATGTGGTTGCAACAATTATCTATGTGAATGTTTAATTCCTGATAATTATTTACAGACTAACATGAAGGTTTCTGTGGGTATTCTTCAGTGTGAAAAGTTGACTGCCATATCAGTATATGCGTGTTTAGAAAGAGATGAAATATTTGGAATTTGGAATTTCACATTTCCAGAATCACCATCTCAGCCAGTTTTTCCTGTCTCCTTGGGCAAATTGTTATCGTCTGCTTTGATTTCTTTGCCTTTTTAAAAATAGTTTTGCCCAGTCAGCAACTGAGCACAGTAGGTAGAATTTTGTACTGAATTATTACACATTTTTTTTACAAAACTTGACTTCTTGGGATTCGTTCTTGGACAATAAATGGTGATGTTACAAACTCAATACTTAGAGCAGTTCTTTCAGAACAAAGGAGGAATGAGCTCTTGTTGAGATACAAACGCCATGTCTTTAGTATTGAAGGAAAACAAAGAACTAAATTCCTTTCGTTTGCCCCCAAAATCTTTTAACCTGGAAGACTCATTGTTAATCATGTGTCTGTTTATAATACGTACTATTTTTTCATTTTACTGTTTAATGCCTGGCAGTCCACAATATGTATCTCTTGGAATTTAAAATTAAAATGGTGTTTTTCTACCCTCCTGATTTGCTGAGATATATACCCACTGGTTTGTTTGTAATGTATTAACCCTGCCAAAGTCTCAGAAACCTGACCCTCGTGAGGGTTTTATTTTATGAGTGCCTTTCCCCATTCCTGATTTTCCCCCATCTGTCCTGCCCCAGGGACGACTGGCAGCGGCGCGGCACTGAAATCGTCGCCATCGACGCCCTTCACTTCAGACGCTACCTCGACCAGTTTGTGCCTGAGAAAATCAGACGCGAGCTTAACAAGGCCAGTAACCTTATTTCTTAGTTCATCTGGCAGCTGTCATCTATTTACTGCCATTTTATTAATGCTGAAATTAATGTTTTCTGGTAATTCTTGCAGTGTCAGTACGTCTGCCCACAGCTCTCCTGATTTAATGTGTCTGTCAGCTTGTACAGGATGTACTTTCCATTTCGTAATTGTTTGATTACTGATGCCAGATAGACTGTTGCTTGATATTAGGCCCCACACATGCATTTATCTCATCAAGTACATTTAGTTGCTTTGGAACATTATCATTGTAAAACCATATAGAAATGAATGAACCCTGAAAGTTTTTATCAGACCTGCCCAATGACATTTTTCTCTACAAGGTGTGCTTATCAGGATTAAAACAGATAAACCATGAAAGTCAAGTCATTATTGTTCTAGTATAGGTAAGACTGACATGTATATTATTTATTTGGTAATTTGACATATTTATGATGGAATCTGTGGTTTTCTGTGCTTAGTTTTGTCTCCTATAGCCATTTTCTTTTTTTTTTCATTGTGTTACAGAAATAGAAAAATGAGCCAGACCTATTGTTAGTTTAAATTTTTACTACTGTTAACCATAGTAAATAAACTGTCATAGTGTTCTAAGTCTATTCTCTAGATACATAGGGCCTTACCAAAACAGTTGATGTCTTCTTTAGTTCCTCTCACAGCCAAGAAGACTGACCCAGTTCTGAAAACCATTGTTTAACTTCCATGAGTAGGATTTGGTCATGAAGTTCATTATTAAGATAATGAGGTTGTGGTTTTGCATGACTACCCATGGGCCAATCCCTACACAGACTTCTGGGAATGACAGACTAGGTGTACCATTGCAGGCAGACTGGGACTGCCCTTGGATTGGCATGTGTGGTGTTCAGTATATCATCTTCACATCTTTTCCCTGCGTCTTACCACAGGAATGGGCTCTCTGTGGTGCTTTGCTTATCCCAGCTCAATCGCCTTGCCTCTCATATTGTTAGTAAAATAACTAAATAATCCAGAAAGACTTTAGTACACTTAAAACTTAGTAGATATTTCAAATATAATTACATTTATTATCATATTCTGATGTACTCAAGAATCTAATTTACTGTTAAACATGTTTTTTTAATATATAATTTATTCGGTTATAATGTTTGAAGTTCTCAAAGGAATCTCATAAAAGTTTGAAGAGTAAAGGCACTATTTTCCAAAGTTCAACTTACACACAGATTCTGTTTTTCTTTTAAGTAATTTCTCATTAAAACTATCCAAAAACACTATTCTTTGATATATCAACAGATATAATTTCTCTTTCACCTGATATTACTGAGGAATATCTTTTATTATATTAGGTACCTTTTAATTGTGAGCTTGCTTTCGCTGTTCTAAACTCTTGCCTTAAAGCAGTTGTCTCCAAGCACATGATGTTTTTATTACACAGCATATCAAGTAGAATAAGAAGATTTATATTTAGCTTTTCATCAGATGTGTATGTGAATTTGTCACATGGTCATTGATACTAGAAGACATTTATATAAGCAGTAGGTATGGGTCCCTCCCGGCCCGCCCACAATTCATATGTTGAAGCCCTTACCCCAGTAGGTCAGAATGTATAGAGATGTGATTAAGTTAAAATGATGCCAGGGAGTGCCCTAATCCAATCTAACGAGTATTCTAATAAGAAGAGGAGATTAGGGCATACAAAAAAAATCAGGGGTGCATACCCACAGAATAAAGATCATGTGAGGGCACAGCATGAAAGTGACCATCTGCAAGCCAAGGAGAGAGGTCTCAAATGAAATCAAACATGCTGACACCTTGATCTTGAACTTCTAGTCTCCAAAACTGTGAGAAAATTAATGTCTATTATTTAAGTCACTCAGTCCATGGTATTTTGTTATGGCAGAGAAAAATATGAAAAGTTGGGAGAGAAGCATATGAAAAGTAAATGTATTTAACCATTATCGTACATTAACACACATTTAAAGGCTCCCTTTTTTTAAACATTTTAAAATATTTATTTATTTATTTTTGGCTGCGTTGGGTCTTTGTTGCTGCACGTGGGCTATCTCTAGTTGCAGCAAGCAGGGGCTACTCTTTGTTGCGGTGCGTGGGCTTCTCATTGCAGTGGCTTCTCTTGTTGCAGAGCATGGGCTTTAGGCGCATGGGCTTCAGTAATTGTGGCTTGCAGGCTCTAGAGCACAGGCTCAGTAGTTGTGGCGCACGAGCTTAGTTGCTCTGCAGCATGTGGGATCTTCCCGGACCATGTCGCCTGCATTGGCAGGCAGATTCTTAACCACTGTGCCACTAGGGAAGTCTTTTTTTTCATGATAACATTTATATTCCCACGAATACTTTTCTGGAGGAGCTAGATCATTCACTTTTAGAAATCATCTATAAATATGATCTTTTTAAAAGATAACACTGGACATAAGTAAATCTTCTCTTTTTAAATTGCCCACGGCTAACTGATACTCTCTACATTTACTTGGATAGCACTAACCTTCAGTTTCCCATCCTTAAAGACACAGAAATTTTAAAGATGTGAAGCCTTGGTATATGTGAATAGGTTAAGTTAGTTGTAAGTATTACCAACACTGAAAAACATTTATTTGTACAATGGTAGAGTCCTTATGAGACTTTTTTTTTTTTTTTTTTTTTTTTTTTGCGGTACGCGGGCCTCTCCCTGCTGTGGCCTCTCCCATTGCGGAGCACAGGCTCCAGACATGCAGGCCCAGCGGCCATGGCTCACGGGCCCAGCCGCTCCGCGGCACGTGGGATCCTCTCGGACCGGGGCACAAACCCGCATCCCCTGCATCGGCAGGCCGACTCTCAACCACTGCGCCACCAGGGAAGCCCCGAGACATACTTTATAGAAAAAGACTGAGTCTTTAAATAACCTGGCAATAGAAGTTTTATTTCATTCAAGTCAGATTTTTTTGTTATCACCAAATTTGGAAGGGGACTGTTCTTAAATCAGAGCTTGATTAACACAACTGATCAATACTTGCTGCTGATATTTCTAAGAAGCTCAACATTTGATCATTTATAATCTTTTATTGAAGTCTGTGTTACTTTTCAGGAATATTAGTTCAAAATCTATCATTTTTAATGAGTTTTCCCTTAAGTTTCTCAATGTATAGAATCAGGATAACCATAGAGAAACCTAATCTAGTCTTTGATTTCACATATGAGAAATCTAAGGTCTACATGGTGTTTTCATTTTATATTGCATCTTTAAAAAATTTTTATTTATTTATAGTTTTTTTTTTAACTTATCTTTGGCTGCGTTGGGTCTTCATTGCTGCGTGCGGGCTTTTCTGTAGTTGTGGCGAGCGGGGGCTACTCTTTGTTGCAGTGCACGGGCTTCAGTAGTTGTGGTTCGTGGGCTCTAGAGCACAGGCTCACTAGTTGTGGTGTGTGGGCTTAGTTGGTCTGCGGCATGTGGGGTCTTCCCGGACCAGGGTTCAAACCCGTGTCCCCCTGAATTAGCAGGCGGATTCTTAACCACTGTGCCACCAGGGAGGTCCCTATATTGCATCTTAAAAAGGCAAAATCAATTTACTAATGTTACAATTATTTTAAAGATAAAAAATCATCTATAATTTTACCTTTCAAATAATTGTTTTCATTTTTGTAGGTCTTTCCACATGAATACTAATTTTCATATAAATGTGTGCAAAAGTTACCTACAATATTGTATTTATCTATTTAATTTATCCATAAATTGTATTTTTCATACTTTCTAATGATCTTCATGATGTTTTTTTAAATAAATTTGATGTTTTTTAATCTATCTATCTACCTATTTTTGGCTGCACCACATGGCATGTGGGATCTTAGTTCCCTGACCAGGGATTGAACCAGTGCCCCTTGCAGGAGAAGCACAGAGTCTTAACCATTGGACTGGCAGGGAAATCCCCATAATAATATGTGTAATGGCCACAAAATTGGTTGGATTGATATACTAGGACTTAGCCACTGTTTTTGAACTAATAGGTGGTCCCAAGTTTTTCTCTATTATCTATAATGTAGTAAACATCTTTGTATAGTTGTTATTAAATAAAAGAAATTTACAAAAGAAGAAATTTATAAAATTACTGTTACTGAATCTTAAGTATAATTTTAAGACTCTTAATTAATATTATTTTATTCTCTTCCAAAAGATTAAGGAACTTTTTATGTTCTGTTTGTTTTTAAGAAATCACAGTGTTCTAAAACATCAGAAAATCATTTTCAATACCAACTATGTATTAGTTTAAGTTAGACGAGTACGGTAGATTGATTTCATATAAACAACTCTTTTTTTCTAAATTAATTTATTTTATTTTTGGCTGCGTTGGGTCTTTGTTGCTGCCCGCAGGCTTTCTGTAGTTGCAAAGAGCAGGGGCTACTCTTCATTGCAGTACGTGGGCTTCTTATTGTGGTGGTTTCTCTTGTTGTGGAGCATGGGCTGTAGGCACGCGGGCTTCAGTTGTTTTGGCACGTGTCTCAGTAGTTGTAGCTCGCAGACTCTAGAGCACAGGCTCAGTAGTTGTTGTGCACGGGCTTAGTTGCTCCGCGGCATGTGGGATCTTCCCAGACCAGGGCTCGAACCCGTGTCCCCTGCATTGGCAGGCAGATTCTTAACCACTGCGCCACCAGGGAAGTCATGAACAACTCTTTAGGACAAAAATTGTTAAATTATTAATTTAGCAAACAGTATAATGTATTTACATTATATAATGTCCTCCCTCCCTCCGCCCCCCCCATCCCACGCCACTAGGCCATCATAGAGAAATGGTTGGTTCAAACAGAATAAAAATTTTGTAACAGTAGCCAAGATATGGAAGCAACCCAAGTGCCCTGCCCATCAAGAGACAAATGGATATGTATACAATGAAATATTTCTCAGCCATAAAAAAGAATGAAATTCTGCCTTTTACAGCAAAGTGGATGGACCTAGAGAATATTATGCTTGGTGAAATAAGTTAGACAGAGAAAGACAAATACTATATATCACTTACATGTGGAATCTAAAAAATAATACAAATGAATGTATATGCAAAACAGACACAGTCTCACAGATACAGAAAACAAACTAGTGGTTACCAAAGGGGAGAGGGAAGGCGGGGAGGGGCATATTAGGGGTACGGGATTAAGAGATACAAACTACTATGTATAAAATAGATAAGCGTCAAGGATATGTTGTATAGCACAGGGAGTTACAGCCATTATCTTGTAATAACTTTTAATTGAGTATATTCTGTAAAAATACTGAATCACTCTGTACACCTGAAACTAATATAATATTGTAAATCAATTATGCTTGAATAAAAAAAGAATTTTGTATTTAATCATCAGTTATTCTTTATACGTAATTACTGTGTAAGTATTTTATATCATTTAATTTCTATCTGATTACATTTTTAAAGTTTCATTTATTTTACTTAATCAGAACACCAAATGCAGGTTAATTTCAGTTTTATAGGGTTTTTTTTGTTATGGTCATTTTTCAAGATAGATTTTTTTTTTTTAAGTAAAATTGGTTAGATTTTGCTTCTAATAATCTAAATATTTCAAATTCTCTGTTGTTAGGCCTTAGTCTTACTAAGCTACTTTTGCTCATTAAAGAAAAGTTACCCCAGATATGTAGAGATAGCAGTGTGCAAGAAACTAAAACCATTCTGATGGTATAAAACAGAGATGACACAAACTAGGAGGCTAAGAAATCTTCCTCTTCTTCTAGACATATTTGGAGAATTTGACAGGAAAGCAAGTGGCAAAGTTACGTCTATTCTGACAGAAAGTCTGTTCACCCCCTTGTTGGCATAAAGGCAGAGACTGTATCTTTCAAGAACCTACTCAAAAAAATTGAGCTCTTTGATAGTTTTGACCTAAAAGAGATTTTCAGATGCTCCATGCATCTGATTATACAGGTAATTTGTGAGTTCTAGTGTAAGCTCTGTACCACAGTGTTGAGTAATGGTCCGGTACCAACTTATAATTAATATCTGTCAGGATTTACAGCCTAGGAGGGGGTGGAAGGAATAGCCTTGTTAATCCACCCAGACAGGTATAAAATACATTTTTATACCCTTGTAGCAGCTTCAGAGAGCAATTTACAGTATTTCTATGTGTGGGTTTCATAGAAGCATCTTTCTTTATCCTTGGTTTTTCTCTGGGAACATTTGTCACACATCATTCTTTCTATTTTATTTACTGTTATACATAAGCTATATTTTAGGGTTTGGTACTTGAGAAAGCCCAGGGGAGACTTGCTTTGCTATTATTTTAAACCTCTTAATATAGTCTGATAGTTTCAGAAAACTAAGAACCCTTTGGAGGCAGAAAGACCAACTTGTCTGACAGCAAAGAAATGGAAATCAGAAACTCTGGGACCTTAAACTGCAGTCTTCTCATATACAAAATGAGCTGTTCATTTAATTAAAACTTAGCATCCTCAGGATATATTGTACTTTTCTCAGGTTACTGGCAAATTTTAAAATATTCTAGCTTAAAACAGAGCTGTGAAACTAGAGAATCTTGGAGCTGGAAGGGATATTAAAGGTTATCTTGTAACCAGGTATAGGAATCCTTTTTATATATAGTTACTTGCTCATTTTATTTATAGTTGTTTAAGCATTTCAGTGGCAGGAAGCACATTTAAAAGCTAATCACAGTTATTAATCTAAGTCCCAATAATTCAGAGAGAGAGTGGTGAGGAAGCATAATAGTAGTAACTCTTTACCTTAATGAAAAAAATGGTAATCAAAAGTTTTCAAATAAAAGTGTCTTAAATGCCTTTCTGTACTTCAATCCCTTGTGGTTTGTGATTGGGATTCCATTAGTTCTTAAAATATCTGATATTTTCCTTTATATTTGTTTGAATTGGAAAAAGAAACTGAGACCTGTAATGGTTTAAGGGCTTTGATTTGCCCAGCATCAAAGCAAATAAATAATAGAACTGATCATTTCTTACTCTCTTCCTTGTGTAATCCCAGGATTTTCTTTTTCCCCTGTACTTTGGCCCCTAGGAAAAAAAGAGAGAGAGATAACATAAGCTTGATAATGGATACTGATCCTAGTACATCAGTCAGAAATACTGTTAGTGTCTAGTCATTCACGTGCTTTGATATTTCTTTCATCCTGCAGGCTTACTGTGGATTTCTTCGTCCTGGAGTTTCTTCAGAGAATCTTTCTGCAGTGGCCACAGGAAACTGGGGCTGTGGTGCCTTTGGGGGCGATGCTAGATTAAAAGGTGAGTGAATCAGTTGTTATAAGAAGGATAATAGTATTTTGACTAAGGAGAAGAGTTAGTCCTTCAAACCGGATTTCTAACCACAAACCACAAAGATCTAAAAGAAGAGAAAAAGAATATTTGACACCATCCTTTTTTTTCTTATTGTATATGAAGGAATCCGTATTTTTATTTACTTTTTACCTGCAGAGGTCACTTATCTCTGATCTATAAGACACAGTATTTAGTTGAATAAAGAGAGGGAAGAGGCCAAAATTACTATGAAGTTTCAAGCCAAAGCACCCATTCAAGCACGTTCGTTTACAGAAGTGATTTTTTATGGACAGAGCTATTTGATGACTGACTCGTTCATTCACCAAACTTACGGCACATCTGCCACTGCCTAAGCACTGTGGTAGGCTCTGAGAATACAAAGGTGAATAAGATGTAGTCCCTGCTTTGGAATTCACAGTCTAGCATATGAGAGAGAGGCATAGACAAATGCAGCACATAGTAATGAGTGCTTTAATAGAGGTACACAGTGTGTGGGACTATAGCTTGGGAGAGCTGCATGACTGGCACAGATAAGGAGGCATTTGGGTACTCAAGAAGGATAAACATTTCTTGCCCTTTATAGTTTATAGTAGAAAAATCACAAACCTATCAACAAAGCTATTGGTCATTTACCATATTATGACGTTTGCTTTCCTCTCAGGAGTGTCAGTTATAGAGAATAGTATTATATTATTACTTAGCATGGTTACTATTCTTTGTCAGCCCAGCTGGTGACATAAGCTGGGTGTGCTACAGTACAGTCTTGACACTAACTCCCTGAAGTTAGCACAGACCCTCGGGTTAAGGACACCCATCCTCCACAAGACTGCCCCTACTGCAGACTCTAGCTGCAAGTCTGGGGAGGGGGTGTCCCCCTGCCCACCTGCACCTCTTACCAGCTGGCTACCAGTCTTGGGAGTTTTCCACAACCAACCCCTCTAAGGTTTGATAATTCATTAGAATGACTCACAGAACCCAGGAAGGTGCTATTATAATTTTATTACAAAGGATACTCATAGGGTTTATGTATTTCAGCCTGTTGAGTTGTTGTCACATGGATTTATGTTTTATATGTTTACATTTTTGTGGCATGCTTAGAAAAATCTTCTCTATTCCTTTATTCTAAAGGCTTTCACCCATATTTTCTTCATATTCAAAAACAAAAACCGCATGTTGTCAGTTTTGGTGTTTTGAAGGTCTATAGAAGAAGGAATTTCTGGGTTTTATTTTATGAAATTCTTTATCATCCTGAATTTGTTTGAGGAAACCTGTTTTTCACTCTGGGCTTATTGATCTTATGACAGACACTTTTTTCTGTTTTTCTCTTAAGTAAAATAAATGAGTAGATTCATCTCATCAATCCAGAAACCAGGTCTACCATAAGCCTTGGTCATTTGTGATGGACAATTTGGGAAGCTTTATAAATGTGTTCATTTTGTTTCTTTTCTTCATGGCATAAAAGCCTTTCTCTCAGACTGCGGCTTTGCTTGCTCTGGTGACTATTAAGGGTAGTATAGTATACACAAGATTCTCATTGTGTAATTTTCTCAATTATCGAGATTATTTTTCTGTTGTGAGCATATATTGTTTTGTTGGTTTTTTCCAGCTTTACTGAAATATAATTGACATACAGAACTATATAATTTTAAGGTGTACAACATAATGATTTGACTTACATCATGAAATGAATATCAAGTAGGTTTAGTGAACATCTGTCATCTCATATAGATACAACATTAAAGAAGTAGAAAAAAACTGTTTTCCTTGTGATGAGAATTCTCAGGCTTTACTTGCTTAGCAACTTTGATTTATAATGTACAGCAGTGTTAATTATCTTTATCATGTTGTACATTACATTCCTAGTACTTACTTATCTTATAACTGGAGGTTTGTACCTTTTGACTACCTTCATCTAATTCCCTTTCCCCCAACCTCCTGCCTCTGGTAGACAGAAATCTGATCATATTTTCTTATGAGTTTGTTTATTTGTTTCTGAAGTATAATTGACCTACTTATACTACGTTAGCTCCTGGTATACAACATAGTGATTCTATATTTCTGTATATTTCAAAATGATCTCCATGATAAGTCTAGTTGTCTTCTGTCACCATGCAAAGATCTTATGTAATTACTGACTGTATTCCCTGGACTGTACATTTCATACCCATGACTCATTTATTTTGCAACTGGAAGTTTATACCTCTTCCCCCTCACCTATTTCTCTCCTCCTCCCTACCCCCTCCCTTCTGGAAGCCACCTGTTTGTTCTCTGTATCTATTACTCTGTTTCTTGTTTGGTTATGTTTGTTCATTTATTTTGTTTTGTTTTTAGATTGTACCCATAAGTGAAATCATACAGTATTTGTCTTTCTATTCCACTTAGCATAATACCCTCTAGGTCCATCCATGTTGTTGCAAATGGCAAGATTTCATTCTTTTTTATGGCCAAGTAGTATTTCATTGTATATATATACCACATCTTTATCCACTTATCTATTGATGGGCACTTAGATTGCTTCCATATCTTGCTATTGTAAATAATGCTGCAATGAACATAGGGGTACATATATCTTTCCTAATTAGTGTTTTCATTTTCTTCAGATAAATACCCAGAAGTGGAATTGCTGGATTGTATGGTAGTTCTAGTTTTAACTTTTTGAGGAACCTTCATACTATATTCCATATATATTGCATCAATATATATTCTCATCAGCAGTACACAAGGGCTCCCTTTTCTCCACATCCTCACCAACACTTATTGTTGTCTTTTGATAATAGCCATTCTGAAAGGTGTGAGGTGCAATTTCATTGTGGTTTTGACTTGCATTTCCCTGATGATTAGTGATGTTGAGCATATTTTCATGTGCCTCTTGGCCATCTGTATGTCTTCTTTGGAAAAATGTCTATCTAGGTCCTCTGGCCAGTTTTTAATCTGGTTGTTTGTTTTTTTGGCATTGAGATGTATGAGTTCTTTGTATATTTTGGATATTAACCCCTTTTTGGATATATCATTTGCAAATATCTTGTCCCATTCAGTAGGTGGCCCTTTTCGTTTTGTTGGTTTCCTTCACTGTGCAAAAGCTTGTTTGTTTACTGTAGTCCATTTGTTGATTTTTGCTTCTGTTTTCATTGTCTCAGGAGACATATCCAAAAAATATTGCTAAGACTTATGTCAAAGAGCATACTGACTATGTTTTCTTCTAGAAGTTTCGTGGTTTTAGGTGTTACTTTTTTTTTTTTTTTTTTTTTTTTTTTTTTTTTTGCAGTATGCGGGCCTCTCACTGTTGTGGCCTCTCCCGTTGCGGAGCACAGGCTCCGGACGCGCAGGCTCAGCAGCCATGGCTCACGGGCCCAGCCGCTCCACGGCATGTGGGATCCTCCCGGACCAGGGCACGAACCCATGTCGCCTGCATCGGCAGGCGGACTCTCAACCACTGCGCCACCAGGGAAGCCCTAGGTGTTACTTTTAATCCATTTTGAATTTATTTTTGTATATGGTATGTGAAAGTGGTCCAGTTTAATTCTTTCGCATGTAGCTGTCCAGTTTTCCCAACATCATTTATTGAAGAGGCTGTCTTTTCCCCATTGTGTATTCTTGCCTCCTTTGTTATAGATTAATTGCCCATATAAATATGGGTTCATTTCTGGGCTCTCTATTCAGTTCCATTGATCTGTGTGTGTGTTTTTGTTCCAGTACCATGCTGTATTGACTACTGTAGCTCTGTAGTAGAGTTTGAAATCAGGGAGTGTGATTTGTCCAGCTTTGTTATTCTTTGCCAAAAATTGCTTTGGCGGGCTTCCCTGGTGGTGCAGTAGTTGAGAGTTCACCTGCCGATGCAGGGGACACGGGTTTGTGTCCCGGTCCGGGAAGATCCCACATGCCGTGGAGCGGCTAGGCCCGTGAGCCATGGCCACTGAGCCTGCGCGTCCGGAACCTGTGCTCCGCAACGGGAGAGGCCACAACAGTGTGAGGCCCGTGTACAGCAAAAAAAAAAAAAATTGCTTTGGCTATTTAGGGTCTTTTGTGTTTCCATACAAATTTTAGAATTATTTTATTTCTGTGAAAAATGCCATTGATATTTTGAAAGAGATTGCATCAAATCCGTTATTGTTTTTGTAATTTTAAAAAATCTTATTAAAAATGTTCTCAACCACATGGATGACCTTGAAAGAATGATGCTAAGTGAGATAGATACCATATGATCTCACTTATATGTGGAACCTTAAAAAAAAAAAAAAAGAGCTCATAGATACACAGAACAGATCAGTGGTTGCCAGAGGTATAGGATGGAGAGTGCACAAAATGTGTGAAAGAGGTCAAAAGGTACAGACTTCAGTTATAAAATGAATAAATCGTGGGGATGTAATGTGCAGCATGGTGACTATAGTTAATAATACTGTATTGTATATTTGAAAGTTGCTAAAAGAGTAAATCTTGCAAGTTCTCATCACAAAAAATATGTAGCTATGTGTGGTGGTGGATGTTAACTAGATTTATTGTGGTGATCATTTTGCAATATATACAAATATCTAATTATGTTGTACACCTGAAATGAATATAATGCTATATGTCAATTATATTCTGATTGTATAAAAAAAAGAGTCAGCCGTAGGAACTGTATAAAAACCCCTCTTTTATAAGCCCACTTTCTCATTAGCCACATAGCATATATGAGCAAGGGAGCATTTAAATCCTAGATTAATTTCCAAGAGAAGAGAGCATTAAGAAAGAGATGTTCGCTGATGAACCAACATTAGAGAGGCAGAGCGGGTGCACAGAGAAGAATCAGAAGCTATGGTCCAGTTCAAAGTATTGATAGATTAAATAAAGTTGGTAAACAAAAACCCTTTGAGAGCAGATAAAGACAGGGCCAATATTAACTTCTCTGAACTGGCCATCTTTATCTGTCCCTAGGTCTTAGTAATGTTTCAGGAAGACTCATCTGAACCATCAGATGCTATCCCTACCCTATAAGAAAGAAGGGAGGAAGGACAGTTAAAACAAGCAAACAAAAAACTTCATGGAGGGAGAACATGGGCATATAATAAACCCTTAAACTTACATTTCTTTTATTAGAAATAAGGCTAAATATTTTTTAACATGCTTGTTGCCTAACTGTGCATGAGTTTTTCAGTTTGTAACAATTTAATTTTGAATGGCTTTCATTGTACGTTATGCTAACAACTAGTAAGAGAATATTTTTCATATATTCATTCATTCAACAGACATTGATTAACAGCTTTCTGCCCCAGACAGCCAATGGCCCTATGAGCCAAAGGGTAGGAAAGAAGGGACATAGGGAAGAGGGGCTTGATGCCTGTCCTCCAGCAGCAGCCAGTTACCTCCTGCAGGCTTGTGGAACCAAAGGGGCTCTCTCTGTCCTCCTGCCTGGCCCCTCATCTTTCTGAGGACCCTCTGGAGGCCCGTGGAAAAGAGCTTTTGAGTGAATGTGAATTCTCCTTTCTGGGGCTCATAGCTATTACAAAGTGACACTAACCCCCACCTCCAGTTCACACTTGGCTTTCAAAATTTTATTCTCACCCATTTCTATGGTAGCTACCTCTTTCTCCTGTGTTCTTTCAAGATAATAGTTCATGTGTTTTGTCTCTTCTTGGTAGAGCTTGTTGTACTTTGGTTGCCCTGAAAACTCAGCTCTCTGGTAGACTCAGGAAAAGTTATGATTCTGTAGATTACTTGGCCTTTTCTCATTGTTAGATGGAGTAGAAGCACTGTTTTTTGCTTTTTTTGTTTGTTTTTTGCAGCATTATTTATCCCATCTCAGTAGAGACTGTTGAGTGGGCTCCTGCCCCCTAAGTGTACCACCAGGCACCCATGAGATTTTTAGGAGATAACTTGAAACCATTTCTAAATAGTTTTTAAAGCAAATTATGTTTGTTTCATCTCTTATTTCTAATTTTATTGCATTGTAATCAGAGTATAGATAAAATTATCTCTACTTTTTAAGAGTTTTTTGGGCTTTTACTTGTGGCCTAACGTAATTGTTGTATATATTATGTTGGCACTTGAAAAGACGTCTCTGAAGGGTATAGAATTTATACTTTGTTAGATTCTATACCTATTAGATCAGACCCTATATTTTTCTAGTTTTGTCTGCCTGCTTTCCGAAGGAATCAAGTGGTGCTCTAAAGTTCTTTCTGTTGTGTTTTTGTCAATTTCTCATTGCACATCCTCAGTGTTTATTTTTTGTACCTCTCCATACTGTGTTATCTGACTTGTGAAAGATTATGCCATTGCTAGCTTACCATAATTTGAAGCTATCTTGATGCAGTCCTGTGCATTTTCTTTTCTATCCCCATTCCCTACCTTCACTACCTAATAGTGACTTGCAAATAAAATAAGCTTAATGAATTTGTATTTGACAAATAGAAATTTCAGCTCCACCGCTTTCTGGCTTTGTGACCTTAGACAGGTTAATTAATCTTTTGGTGCCTTTATTTCCTGATTTTCAAAATGGAAATAATACTAACGTTTATTCAGTTTTTGTAAGGATTAAGTGAGTTAATCCTTGTGAATCTTGAGTTTGTCCTTTAAAAAAAGCTGCTAGAACGTTCAGCATGCTACAGTATAGAGCTCAGTGTTAGCAGTTGTTACTAATGTTACATGCTAATGGCCTCAGACCATACCTGTGGTATAAAGTATCCATGGTTTTACTCATTTTTTGTTTGGTTCATTTGTTACAAGAGGACACTGTGAATTGTTTTTTGACATTATTCATATTTATTTGAAGAATTTTCACAGCTTAACATTGATGCCAAAAAGAAAATTAAAACCAAGCTCCCTGCAGGTTAATTTAAGTGATTATTTTGGCACCTAGTTGTGCTTGAAGTTAGAATTTGATGGTTTTATATCATACTTGGAGTCAGTCCATACACCCTATTAGATTTGTGATTTATTCTCATCTAAATTGTGATAACAGGAGAGTTCACTTAAATTGCGAGACATAATTGTCTAGATGTGCAAAGATCTTGGGGATGTAGTGAGGCCTGAAGACAGTTCTGTTTAAAATGATCTTTTGTTAGTGATTACTGATGTATTTAAGGTCAAGATTAATTTAAATTTCTGAAAATTTCCTTTGTGTATTTATAGTCTAATATCCAATGCAAGGAGAAAAGTTATAACAGATTATGGAATTATACTCTGAAAGAGTCTTTAGGGATTATCTGATTCAACTTCTTCATTGCACAGATGGCGAAAATGCAGGCAGGAGAGTTAAGTGACTTGGCCAAAGTCATAGAGCTTAGATAGCTAGCAGACGGGCAAGGCCTGAGTTCAGGTCTTCAGTCTCCAGTCCCAGCTTTTGTTACCATGTGTACCCAAACAGAAATGGATGTGAAATCAAGAATGTAATATGAACTGGTTCTCTTATTAGGATCCAGGCTCTTTTTTGGTAGATCTGTCAAGCTTAGCTCCAGGAGCCTATCCACAGGGACAAAGTGGCCTGTGAAGCATTTAAAACTTAAACTCTATAGGGAGATACATTTTAAATGTTTTTATTAATATTTTATTTCATAAATGGCAAATGACCAGTGATCTAGTATTTCTGTATGTAAGGACGAAGTAGGACTAAAAGGACTTTTCTTTGGGTCTCTCTCTCCTCTCTGTCTCTTAAATAGGAAATACTTAAAGCCAAATTTCATTCAAACCAAAAGATAAAAAAATGATACCTCTGGTAGAAGAAGATGACGATTCATTGGTTTCCCTTTTTATATGTAGTTTAGGTTAATTAGGAACCTTTTAAAATTGAGTGCACTGAAGCTTTAATGTATGTACAAGTTGGTTGAGTGGTTTTAATTAAAACGTATCTCTATTTTGAGATAATTACTTTCAACACTCCAAGATTAATGAGGCCTAGTCATGGTACCTCACATGTTGGGGATACTCAATAAATATTAGTTTGGAAATTAGGAAATACTTTGGTATTTTAGAATATCACATGTATTCTAATGTCTTACATTGTTTCCCAAATTTGGAGATACTCAGCTATATCAAATTTACTAGTTCATCTTAAAAATATTTTTCCTTCCTACATAATTTTTAAACTTTTTATTTGAAAATAACTTCAAATTTACAAAAAGTTACAAAAAGTTAAACAACTCTGTGTATGTTTATGTACATATATGCTTGTGTATTATATACAATTTTTTTCTGAATGATTTGAGCTTAAGTTACATACATTATACCCCCTTTGCTAAATACTTAAGTGTGTTTTTCCTATTCTCTTATATAAACACATTACAGTTATAAATTCATAAATGTACACTGATATAATATTTTAATCTTCTCATCCCTGTTGCAGTTTTATCAGGTGCCCTAATCAAACCCGTTGTAGCCATTTTGCCCTCCAATACAGGGTCCAGGGTCAGGTATTGCATTTAGTTAATGTCTGAGCCTCCTTTTGAATCTGGGTATTTCCACAGCCTTTCTTTGTCTTTCTTTTATGACATTGACATGTTTGAAAAATACAACATTCCTTGAGTTTATCTGCTGTTCCCTCATAATTAGGGTTATAGTATGCATTCTTTTTTTTTTTTTAAGATGTTGGGGGTAGGAGTTTATTTATTTATTTATTTATTTATTTGCTGTGTTGGGCCTTCGTTTCTGTGCGAGGGCTTTCTCTAGGTGCGGTGAGCGGGGGCCACTCTTCATCGCGGTGCGCGGGCCTCTCCCTATCGCGGCCTCTCTTGTTGCGGAGCACAGGCTCCAGACGCGCAGGCTCAGTAGTTGTGGCTCACGGGCCTAGTTGCTCCGCGGCATGTGGGATCCTCCCACACCAGGGCTCGAACCCGTGTCCCCTGCATTAGCAGGCAGATTCTCAACCACTGCGCCACCAGGGAAGCCCATAGTATGCATTCTTGATCAGAGCAATACCTATAGGTGATAGTGTCTGGAGGCACTTAGTAGTCATCTGACCCCATTAGTGATGTTAATTTTGGTCACCCAGTCAAGGTGTTATCTGATTTTTCCACCTCTGTTGCAGAGTTTTTTTCCTCTCTTGTAGTTAATTAAGTAGTCTGTAGGAAGACACTTTGAGACAAAATTTCCCTTAGGTTTAGCATCCTTTATTGATCTTTGCCTGATTCAGTCTTTACCATGATGGTTGCAAAAAGAGGATTATCTCGTTCTAGCACTCCCTCCCGACTTACCCAGTTAGTCTTTGGCTTTCTCCTGTGAGTAAAAGCCCTTCTTTCTCTCTATTTATTATATATTATCATTGTGAACTCAGGAATTTATATTTTTTCAGTGATTTGTAAGTTATTACTGTACATAATATTTTGATGCTTAGCTTGTCCAGATTTGGCTAGTAGGAGCTCCTTCAAACTGGCTCTTATATTCTTGTGACAAACATCCATCAGTTTTCCTGTTTTTGAGCACTTCTTCACTTTCTGGTATAATAAAACATTCTGGGTTCATCTTGTACCTGTCCTGTCCTAACCATGGAATCAGGTGTTCCCTGAGGAATACAGCTCTGTTAGGTGGCATGGTATTAGATACCAAGATCTGGGCACTAGATGTGCTCATTGCTACTAAGATGTCTTCTTTTTGGCCCTTTCAGCAGACAAAACTAAGAAATGCACATACATACACACACACACTCACTCTCTCTCTCTCTCTCTCTCTCTCTCACTCACACACACACAAATGTACATATTTTAGAAGTCATGAGTACATACCAGTGCCTTCCATTTCAATCTATCAATCACCACAGAGTTTTTTGTCTTTTCCCATTCCGTGTTGTATTCCCTCTTCCATACTGAGAACTACAGCTGCCAGCAACATCAACAAATTAACTCATTTGTTCAGTCCTGAAATATATTTTAAAATAGTTTCAGAATTGCTTCACCTGTACTACTGTGGTAAGCAAATCTAGTAAAAAGAGTCCAGGAATTGTTTGCAATTCTTTCCTCTTTGCCCAAGACTGAAGGCATATTAGTCAAATATTGTGTTCATAAGTTACTTGGATTAGTTCTTACTTTCATCCTTTCATTTTTCCTTTCCCTGTAGTGCTATTCTTTTGAAATAAAATTAGGCTCATTTGTTTTACTTTGCTTTCAGCTACAGGTTCCTCCCCATTCCCATTCTTATTGTTTTAATTTTGTTTTGAATATGTAGAATATTAACATGCTCTCAAAAAATCAAAACTATATTTTATCCTCCATAGTGTTTTAGTTTGATTCCCACCTCCCATTGTATGAAGGAGAAGATTTGTTACTAGCAAAAGGGCATTTATTGTACCTTTGTTCATTTTTGTTATTTAAAGTAAATTTTGTCGGGCTTCCCTGGCGCAGTGGTTAAGAATCTGCCTGCCAATGCAGGGGACACGGATTGGAACCTGGGTCCAGGAAGATCCCACATGCCATGGAGCAACTAAGCCCGTGCACCACAACTACTGAGCCTGTGCGCCTAGAGCCCGTGCTCTGCAACAAGAGAAGCCACCACAGTGAGAAGCCTGCACATAGCAACAAAGAGTAGCCCCCACTCTCTGCATCTAGAGAAAAGCCCATGCGTAGCGACGAAGACCCAGTGCAACCCAATGCAGCCCAAAATACATAAAATAAATTTATTTTTAAAAATAATTAAAAAAATAAATTTTGTCTATTGAGATTAAGATTATAAAGGAATTTAACTTTTGGAAATATACTCCCGGCTGAGTGATTTGTAACTCTGATTTGTGGGGACAGTGGTTCTCAATGATTTTCCTTTTCCAGTACACCAGAGTTAACTGTCCAATGTTTTCAGTAACATTCACTCCATGCTGTAGTGATTGGGTGGAGGTGGGAGTGCAGGAGGGATAAGGATGTCTTCTCTAACCCATTTTTGAGAATGCTTGCTTGCTGTAGGGTTAATGAGAACAGTAGAACCTCCCAAGTATATTGCTCATGGGAAATCACAGAGACTCCTTTGACAGAAAAAAAAACAATGACTATGTATAAGATAAAATAATTAAATCAAGCAAGCAAACACAAAAATTTTAGTTCCAGATTAGTGTAAGTGAAAAAAAAAATACCACTTCAGTGCCTTAACTGTGCTGCCTCAGATGCACCTTCCTTTGTTTTCCCACAAAGATGCTTACTTACTTGGGAATTCTGTGGCTTGATGATATTCTCAGCAGCATGTCTGTTAAGTCACAAAACTAGATGATTTATATTCATCCTGTATTTGCCATTGCTAATAACGTGTATATTAGGTTTATAAATCTTTAATCCAGGATAAAGCTATGACACCAGCTATAATATTTACCTGGTTGAAAGAACAGAAGGTATCTTGAAGTGTCATAATATAGTTGTGTTTCTTCTCTTTGCTACAGCCTTAATACAGATACTGGCAGCTGCTGTAGCTGAGCGAGATGTGGTTTATTTCACCTTTGGGGACTCAGAATTGATGAGAGACATTTACAGCATGCACACGTTCCTTACTGAAAGGAAACTGACTGTTGGTAAGTAGGGGATAGTCTTGACACTTGGTATCTAGATGGATTGTACACCATCCAGGAGGAGCACTTGCTAAATCTGGATAGATCATAGTGGATAAGAAAAAATGGAAGTGTGACTTTGATGGGGCGACAAGGTCTTAGAGGGGCAACACTTGCAGAATCTTTTTCTGGCAAACTTTCCTCCTCAATCTTGAATGAGTATGTCAGCTTATTAATTTAAGGCCGAGAAGTTGGAGTTAGTGTCCACTTTTTACTTTTTTGTGTATAGAAAACTGAAAGAGGGAAGGTATTGGCGGGTAAGTTAAAACCTAAGCGGCCTCACTCTGAGTCATGTTTATTAGACATGCCAGCATCCTCCATCTACTGTTTCAGCTGGACCTGAAAGGCCTTGCTATATGGGAGCTAAATGTAAAATTAGAGTTGCCACAAACTCCCAGAACAATGCATGGATGATGCACCATGTATAGCCTGCTGTAATTATGAACTAATAAGTAGTTTCTTTAAGGTATTCTAAAAAATTTTAACTTTATATCAGGAAAGCCTTTCAGGCTTTTTTTTAAAAAATAAAGCCTTCATGCTCTATTTTCAAAAGCCAAATGTGAGTATATTATTTAGATTAAGATAAAACTGAAGTGTTCTGTAGTAGTTTTACCCATCTACATACCTTAATGTGCAAATTGGTCTGGCTTTCTGCTCTTCAGGAGAAGTATATAAGCTGTTGCTACGATATTACAATGAAGAATGTAGAAACTGTTCCACCCCTGGACCAGACATCAAGCTTTATCCATTCATATACCAAGCTGTTGAGTCTTGTGCGGAGACCACCAACCAGCCAGGACAAAGGACTGGGGCCTGAGGATCCAAGTGAATAGAACCTCCTTCCACCTCTCATGAGAAACATCCTTTCTGAACTGTCAGGTGTAACATATGAACTGACTTAATATAAATGTGTATATAATCCACATTTGTAGGCAAGGATGCAGTCCCTTCCACAAACATAGATTCAGACATATTTTGTTTCCATTTTTTTCTATTTCAGTCTTCATTCTTTGATTTTTCTTTCTTTTGCCCATAAGATTTCTTGTGAAATTTCATGAAAGTTTGTGCTCAGCCTGTCAGGTCTCTTTTTTGATGCCTGTATATTATACAAATTGCCTCTGCAGCTAGCAGATGCCAGGGAAGAAGGTGAAATCCTAGAATCTGTTTAACTAACTGGGTCTGCTAAAGATCTCCCTGTGAGCCTTTCACCCCCTACTCTTCTTATGATTGCATTGTTGGAGTTTTTGATTTTTGAAAATTAAGAGTTGGGGTTTTTTTTTCATACATGTTACATAATGCAGATCCCCTGCGTTAAAAGTTTTGTATTTAAGGCAGAATAATTTCCAGAAAGTTATTTAGTGACATCACCTTTATCTGTAATGGTTTGTCTGTCCTTTTTCCCTGATCAATTTTTATTGATACTG
Organism: Delphinus delphis; assembly: GCF_949987515.2. Lineage (NCBI taxonomy): Eukaryota > Metazoa > Chordata > Mammalia > Artiodactyla > Delphinidae > Delphinus > Delphinus delphis. Next base: position 45,789,946 of record NC_082698.1, read on the forward strand.
TTTTTGGAAACTGACCTAAATGGAAGGAAATGTAGAATAAAAGTGTTTCCCAAATGGTGTTTAAAAAACAAACAGATTCAAGAGGCTTGAAGGATCTTTTGTTTCTTGGGGTTTTTTTTTCTTTCTTTTTGAATTAGGATTATTGTTTGTTCCTTGGTGCTTGAGGCATATTCATATAACCAGAGTTTAGAAACTGGGAACTTCATGGTGATCTGTACATAGTGAAGTTTCCCTAGTACTCAAAGGTTATATAGTTAATAAATTTTCATTAACAAATCATTTGTCAAACTCCCATATCATCTATATTTCATATATATAAAAAATATATGTTCTTTAAGTGTGTCTACATGCAAGCACATAAAATCTAAATAAAACTGGAATTGTGGAAATGATTAGGTTTAGGCTTTATTAGGGGCTCTGTTTAAAATTCTTTATTTACAATTGTGTCCATTTAAAATGGGCAACAAACATAAATAATAATGTCTCTCAGAAGTTAAAGCCAATGTCAATTCTGTGTTAACTGAGAGTAGAGTTTAATCACAGAAGCACTTATTTATATTTCTAAAGTAATTCTAAACCATACTGTTGAAGTTCTAGTTTATAGTCAACTGTCAGGAAAAGCTATTGGTGGTCAAATCCTATTAATAAGGAGTTTTAAGTAGATGGTCCAAACACCTGGTATCAATATTGGCAGGGAAAAAATGGGGCCTTAGCCAGCATCTGCAACTCTTTTTGTTTATATAGAGATTGAGAGGTTAGTGGAATTTGGCACCTGAAGGCAGCCACTTGTCACTGATGAAGTTTTTTAAGATTTTTCATCATCTCTGAGTCCAAAGTGTCTGGCTTTATTTCTACTGGTACTAAAGTCTTTTCTTTCCTTCCCAACCCATTCCATGCTTTGGTTAAGCATTCATGGTATATTTCATTTCTTTTTATCTATCTCTATATTCTTTCCCTCTTATCTAGCCCCAAGACTAAGTAAACAGTTCTTTAAAATGTTGCATGAACAGTTTAGGAGGTTCATGTGGTAGAGAAATCACTGAGTCCAGGTAAGAAGACCCCCCAGCCTAATATTACAGAATACAGGTACTAAGACTCAGCTCTTAGTACTGAACAGGTTGGTGACCAGGCCATCTTCCTGACTGCCTTTCTTCTATTGAGGGGTTTTCAAGAATAAAAGCCTGCCTACTTCTTTGTCCCAGTACATTCTTGAATTGGGACGGTTTAATCATGAGGAATGTATAGAGAGAAATAATGTCCATTTTTTGTGGTGGGGAGGGTGGTGGAGAGAACATGATTACTTTGTTCCTAAAGGCCCTCTGTAAAAGGAGGGACAAAATCAGACACTGAACTAACATTTGTATCTATTTTAAGACATTTAACAGCACCTTTTTGTTCTCTTTCATTTAGGGTTTCTTTTATTACATGTTGTTTACCCTTCCCTTCTTTAATCTACTGAGGCATGAAAGGATATTTTCAGTTTAGAATTCTTAGGTTTTTAATATAACTCACTTGCTTTTCACTTTCTATCTAGCTCACTCAAATGTATAATAACAGTTTAAGGAAACAATGTGGACTAATGGAAAGGGCGTGAGATTTAAAATCAGGCCAGCTGGGTTCAATTGCTAACTGTATCCCCAGCTAACATTTTAACCTTCTCTGGATAAACTGAATTGCTGAGCCTTACTTAACTCATTTAGAAAATGGGTTATTAGCACCTACCAAGAAATACTGTATATAAAGCAACGAGCATAGTGTCTGGCACTCAGTTGGTCCTTAATAAATGCCAACTATTTTAGTTGACCAGAAACATGTATGGGGCACCTACTGTACACTAGGGACTGTGCTCATTGCTTTATATATTTTAGCCCGTTTTACCCATGGGCTAACAGATGCCCAGACGTTAGGGAGTACCATCTCAACTTCCAGGAGTTCATTATGAAAGGAGACTTACTTTGTAATCTGATAGAGCAAAGGTTCTGACACTCTTGTTCTCTACCAAGTTCGTAGTACAGCTTATTCTTCATCATAAATAACTAGTTATCAGTGGGGTATATTAAATGGTCTCTGAGACTTACCTCTTTTCTTCCTGGTTGAAGGGACACTAAAGGCAAGAAGATAGGTATTTGAAAGTGAGATTGAAAAGAAGATCTAACCAAGCTCCAGGATTGCTATGTCAGGTACTTAGCCAATAATATATTGCTTTGGAAACCAAGCATTAAGTTGCCCCACTCCAAGAATATGACGGAACAAAAAAGTCACTGGATTATATTCTTTAACACTTCAACAGGAAGAGAAGCAATTGCATAGATTCTCACCTGTTTTCTTCTGTCTTCTCCAATCCATGTGGCTGCATATTCATGGCTTTTTCTGATGTAAGGAAGAAGTGCATCCTAGGAAGTCTGTTTTAAAGACAAACAAAGGTTAAGAAGGTGTGTCCTTCCTCCTCTCAACCCTATGGATCTGCCCCAGTCCTTTTTCTGGAGGGAAGGGAAAGACCAGCCATTCCTGGAACATGAGCTCAGAATATTTAATCCTGTCCTTTGGGGGCTGGAAGTGGGTCCTAATGTGATACTTACTAGAACAAACTGCCGGAATCCACTGACCCACTGCTGTGCTCCGTGCCCACTGGAGTCCCCTTAGTCCCTCCTCACCAGATTCACACAGACCTACTGAGCCTTTAAAGTGCAAGGTTTCCCAAAGAAGACAACCAAAACTGTTCATCTGATAACTGGTTTTATTTTTCCTGACTGTTTTATTTTAAATGTAGGGCTAACAGGTCATGATGATTTTGAACCTGGGGGATAAGGAGAGATCTGTGCTAATGTTTACATGATTTTTCTAGGAAGAGAATAAAGAAATTTTGATCCCCTTGGTACCACCTAATATACATACTCTCATTTTATTTATTTTTTAATTTATTTCATTTATTTATTTTTGGCTCCGTTGGATCTTCATTGCTCCAGACGGGCTTTCTCTAGTTGCAGAGAGCGGGGGCTACTCTTCGTTGCAGTGTGCGGGCTTCTCACTGCAGTGGTTTCTCTTGTTGCAGAGCACAGGCTCTAGGTGCATGGGCTTCAGTAGTTGTGGCATGCGGGCTCAGTAGTTGTGGCTCATGGGCTCTAGAGCACAGGCTCAGTAGTTTTGGTGCACGGGCCTAGTTGCTCCGTGGCATGTGGGATCTTCCTGGACCAGGGTGAACCTGTGTCCCCTGCATTGGCAGGCGGATTCCCAACCACTGCACCACCAGGGAAGCCCTATGCTCTCATTTTAAAAATGTGTGTCTTAGGTATTTCGTTAAAGTTTTTGCATATAGATTTGTTATTCCACATTAGGTGTTAGGCATGTAGAAATGGTCACAGGCATAAGGAACTTTCCAAAGGTAAAGAGAATTCAGGATGCCTTAGTTTTTCTTCCTTGCCAGGTTCCTGAGGTCATGTTTCCTGTTCATTTCCTTTTCCTAGTTTCCATCTTCCCTCAAGAGAGCTCAAATAAGAAGATGTCTTGAAGGTTCTGAGGACCACCATCCTTCCATTCATTCACATATTCACAGACACAAGTGCCTTCTCTGGGCAACCATTGAACTGTCTGCTCAGGGATGCAAAGATGAATGACTTGTCCTCTGCACTCAGATCTAAACTGAGGCACAGAGAGAGGGTGATGCAAAAAACCCCACAAATATCATTTTCTTTTCACTACTGTGTTGCAATTCAACCTAGAAAAACGAATTGAACTTTTATGCTAACAATTTAGAAATTGGAATAGGCCCCTGGACAATGTCAGTTCACCAGAGTGTTTAATGCCCTTACACAACTTTCTCTGTTGGAGAGTTGTATAAACAAATGGCCTAACTTATAACGTTTAGATGGGCTACCTAAATGCCCTTTCTTGACTTAATATAGGAGCTGGCATGTGGCTTCTTGCCATCTTGATTCCTATCATCTCAAGTGCCTGCCATCTTTGGTTCTTGGATTCTGAGAAAGTGGCACTGGACGCTAAAAAGTAGATTTCCTAATAGAAATGTTACTTTTCCCTATGGTGAGTCCACACAGGGTAGGTAGAAGGTCATGTTTATTTTAGCTGGAATTATATTGCCTCAGTTTGAATACTATACATTTAATAGATGAAAAATGAAAATTAGCTTTTACTTGATATCAAGGAAAAAATAAATTTTACTTGGCATCAAAATATTTCAAAATATGAGAACCTTGGGGATAAAATAATAAAAGGGTCCTTGGTGGTGACAAGATGGGAGACGATGGCAGAGTGTTGCATTTTCTATTAAGATTTGTAACAAGAACCTATAAAGTTGGGCATAAAAAATTTCAATATTTGGGAAGAAATATACTCACTGTAGAATTGATAATACTCTCAAAAATATACCCTGATCTGCTCTTGAACATGTATGAAGCATTGTCATCAGAATCTTGACCTTGCAGTATTTTAGAGTATTCATTTATTCCACAGATATCATATTTCATTAATTCTAAAACATTTTTTTCACATTGTAGCATCTGGAATCCAAATACTTCTAAAACTTGGTGGTATATCATAATTTAATTTGCAGTATTTTTTAATGGTAATAAAATAAATGTATTTTATAATCTATGGAATCTTATATTTGAGGAAACATGGTAATTAGAATGCTAGCCATATACCAGTCAGTTTTAAGCTTTGGAGCTGTAATTGTGACCAAGATAGACTGGGCCCTTGTTATCAAGTTTACACTGTAGTGGAGAACACAGACAAGAGCTTGTAACATGACTTAGACTGGGTAGTCAGGAAATGGTTTTCTTTTTAAGGGGAATTTCAGACATATACAAAAATAAAGTAGGGTAATAAACCTACATGTATGTATTATCACCCATCTTCAACAATCACCAATTCATAGCTAATCTCGTTTGCTCCGTATTCCTACCTATTACCCACCCCAATTTTTTGAAGTTCACCCCAGACATAATATATGTCTTTAAAGACTGTACCACAATACCATCACACTAAAATAGAAAGGACTTCTTATTCCAAAACATGGAGTACACAAACATTTCCCTATTCTTCCTGCTAAGTACAGCTAAAAACCATGAACATGATATATAAAACAAATATAAAATTCTGAAAGGGGGAAGAGAGAAGGCAGACTGGCTAGGGGAATCCTGGGAACCAAGGAACAATATAGTGGTAAGTTCCCTGGATTTTGTTATTGGTCTTATATTCTATAGTGATTACTGGAACAGGCAGCCACCTGGAAATTCTGAGTGCAGATAAAGAAAGGCCCAAGAAAAGCCTACTCCCTTTAGCCAATGGACCAGGAAAGGGGCAGCCTACAAGACAGAAACTTTTATGTAATAAACCCTCTATTCAAGCCAAACACACAAAAACAACAACAAAACTAAGACCCTACCAGCAAAGATAATGTATAGAGCCTAGACTTTCACCCTTTCCAGGTTACAACAAAATGCTCCAGTAGGTCAGGTGGTAAAGGGGGTCTCTCCCAACGCAGTGTGAGTGGAGAACACATGCGAACACTGGACTTCTATCTCCACCTGGGCTAACATGGCTCCTCTCCCGTTTCCTGTTAGGTGCCCTGCCCCTTCCACTAGGAAGTGTCAGAGGAAGCCTAACTGACAGAACTTTTTCCCACTTCTCAGCAGAACTGAGGCCATTCATGCACTTCCATCTACCATTCTGCATTGTCAATGGAGAATACATGAAGAGCATCAGGGTGCTCCCCTTCCTAGCCAGAATTATGTCAGCACAGCCTACAGTGGAGCCTGAACTCCAATTTCTACCAAGCAGTGACAAGGAGCCCTCCCCTCTGTGTGTAAACTGAGGCAGAGAGGAGAACCTGAACATCCATCTCCATCTGGCTGTAACGAGGCAGTGTCTTGTTCCCCAGCTGGAACAGTACCTGAGGCCAGCTAAAACAGGTATCAGGGCTTTCCTGGTGGTGCAGTGGTTGGGAGTCTGCCTGCCAATGCAGGGGACGCAGGTTCGTGCCCCGGTCCGGGAGGATCCCACATGCTGCGGAGCGGCTGGACCCATGAGCCATGGCCGCTGAGCCTGCGCATCCGGAACCTGTGCTCTGCAACAGGAGAGGCCACGGCGGTGAGGCCCACATACCACAAAAAGAAAAACCAAAACAAAACAAAAAAAACGTATCAGAGGAGGCCTGCTAAAACACAAGATTTAATGAGATCCCAGATTCTCATAATATCCAAAATGTTCAATGAAAAATCACTTTGAATGAAAAGTCACTTATCATACCAAGAACCAGGAAGATCTCAACTTGAGTGACAAAAGGCAACCAACAAACAGCAATACGGTGATGACACAAATGTTAGAATTACCTGACGAGGATTTTAAAGCAGCCATCATAAAAATGCTTCAACAAACAATTATGAACACTTGAAATAAATGAAAAAGTCTCAGCAAGAAAGTAGAAAGTCTCAACCAAGAGGTAGGATATATAAGAAAAACCAATTTAAAATTTTAAAACTAAAAAAATACAATAACAATTTTTAAAAAAAACCCTCCAAGAATGAGCTCAACAACAGAATAAAGAGGATAGAGGAAAGAATCAGTGAACTTGAAAATGGAACCATAGAAATTAGCCAATTTGAACAATGATAAAAATAGACTGAAAAATAATAAAAAATAGGGCCTCAGGAAAATCTGAGACTATAACATATGATATAACATTCATATCATTGGAATTCCAGAAGAGAGGAGAAAGATGGTGTGGGATGAAGAAGTGTTCAAAGAAATAGTTTCTAAAAAAATTTCCCAAATTTATCAAAAGACATAAAAACCTATAGATTCAAAAAGCTGAATGAACTCCAAACAGGATAAACTAAAAAAATTCCACACCAAAAGCACATCATAGTCGAACTTCTGGAACCAAAAAAGAAAAATTATTGAAAGCAGTCAGAAATGACATCTTACCTGCCAGGGCAGAGGCCAGGAGACATCACGGTGGTGGGTCTATATGGCAGCAGCTCTGTGGGGCTGTCTGGCTCTTACACTCGGCCACCACCGGCTCCTATGGGGTCTTCTGCAAGGGGCTGACCCAAATACTGCTCGTCTTAGACCTGGCCTGGTGGCTGCGCATCAACTTCCCCTATGTCTTCATCATAGCTTCCATGACGCTCAAAGTCCACATGCAGGTTCATATTGAGATCCATCGAAGGCCTTCCTCGGACTGACAGACGTGTCCTTAGGCTCGGGGCATCAGAGAACACCTGACATCAGAGAGTCAGCATCCGCCTCGCAGAAGAGAAGGGAGCAGGTGATGACTCAGACAAAATACTGTATAGACTTAACAGAACACAGGAGAGCCCTTGCCCATCAGATATAACTTCCAGGACGAATAAGCTTGCAGTTGATGTAAATGGTAATTCACAAAATGAGGAGTTAACACTGGAAATGAAAATGATCTGAGTGAGGTCAGCTTCTTGCTTCACGATGGCAACAAAGCACTTCCATGTTTGCAAGAATCAATAAGAAGAAATTCAGCTTCAGCAGCTGTTCAGAGGAAGACTGGATCTGTTCTTTGCTCCTGCAAAAGAGTGTTTTGCTGGGGTGTCCTGTGGCACTGGAGAAGCTCAGGTGAGGCACTGGCTGGGAGGAGGGCCCACTGCCACTGAGAGCCACAGAGGACAGAGCCACAAAGGAGAGCCTGGGGAGTCAGGACTACCATCCTCTCAAAAATGGTCAGAAATGGGGATTTGTGAGGATGAACCACCAAGTGCTTTTCTGGAGAGGCTAGACTCTGAGTTGGAACTGTCTTGCCTGCATTCCATCCTGTCTACACTGCTGCAGCACATCCCCAAATATTTTTGAATGATGAGACAAAATGTGTTTTCCCTGACCATTCAAAGCTCATGTTTTCAGAGCAAACAGCAGAATACAAGAAAATGCTTTCATGTGAAAAAAGTACCTCAAATGATCTGCAGATAACACTGGCATTACTGGCTCTACAAGCTTTTGAATTTGCAAATCTGTTACGTCATAATTAAGGTACAAGCAGAACAATAAAAATAGATTAATTTTAAAAGTCCTAAATGATTTCTTTTGCATTAAGTCTGGATGCAAACCATGCAGCCATGAAGCTCCTGCTTTGGTTTGTATGACCAGATAGACTTAAAGTAAGTGGAATTCAAATTCATGGAAAGCTGGTTGATATGGAAGGAAATTTTTGACTTTTAAATTGTGCTTGAAAGACATTCAGGATTGGGAAACCATTTCAAGGAGAATATTGATATATCCTACATAAATATCAGATTAGACCCTAAAGATTTAACATGAAGCATTTAATATGCCTTCAACACCCATTCTAAAGGGCTACGGTCCCAGATACTGTCTCTGACCATCTAATGGAAGTAGATATTTGTAAAATCAACCCCTCTGTACTTGCTCTGAGCCAGGCTGAGTTGATGGTAAGCTGTTACCATTTCTGCATTTTTTTTTTTTTTTGCAGTACGTGGGCCTCTCACTGTTGTGGCCTCTCCCATTGCAGAGCACAGGCTCCGGACGCACAGGCTCAGCGGCCATGGCTCATGGGCCCAGCCGCTCCGTGGCATGTGGGATCTTCCCGGACCGGGGCACGAACCCGTGTCCCTGCATCGGCAGGTGGACTCTCAACCACTGCGCCACCAGGGAAGCCCCATTTCTACATTTTGTAGAATAATTTTGGTCAACAAAATTTGATTTCTCTTCTCACATGCCTTTCCTTCCACTTCGAATGCAATAAATGGAGGCCCTACAGTGAAAGTTGCAACATTAACCTTACCTTTAGATAAACCTTTCTCTAATTAGGAACCCTAGCAGTGTTATTTGAAATAAAAAGGAGCTTGAGGCTATCTGTCCTTGCTCAGTTATAGAGAGGCAAATCAAGTATTTCCCTTATAGAAGGTTTCCAGTTTATAGGAGTCAAGGTATCTCTTTCACTTAGATTTTTCTGGGTTAACTCCTTTTGTTGTGCGTTGATAACTTTGATAAAAGGCACTTAAGAGTGTAAGTTTTTAAGGAGTCCCAAAGTAAGACTTAACCAATTTCAGAATTATTTGACTGCATATATTAGTTTATATTGTGTGCTAAATTACTATGCCGTGTGCTATTTTAGTGTTTTGGGAAAATGAAAAATAAAGCCCATTCTTTGGCATAATAAATGTCTCATTTTATGTGTGTAAAAGAAAATTACAATTGGTTTCTCATCAGGAACAATGAAGGCCAGAAGGAAGTGGCACAACACTTTTCAAATTCTGAAAGAAAAGAACTGCCAATGCAGAATTCTATATCTAGTAAAAATATGCTTCAGGGATGAAGGGGGAAAATCAAGCCATTCTCAGATGAAGGAAAACTAAGAGAACTTGTTTCCAGCATACCTGCCCTAAAAGAATGACTAAAGGAAGTTCTTGAAACAGAAAGGAAATGATAAAAGAAGGAATCTTGAAACATCAGGAAGAACAGAAAGAGTAAAAATATGGATAAATACAGTACACTGTATTTTTCTTGAGTTTTCTAAATTACGTTTGTTGAAGCAAAAATTATAGCTGTCTATTGTGGTTTTCAATGTATATAGAGGAAATAAGACAATTATAAATGGGAGGGTCAAGGGCATAAAGAGACGTAAGTTTTTTATACTTTGCTCAAACGTAAAATATTGATGCCAGTAGACAGTGACAAGTTATGTACTTATAAGGTAATACCTAGAGCAACCACTCTGAAAGCTATAGAAAGAGGTACACTCAAAAATGCAATAGATACATCAAAATGGAATTTTAAAAGTTCAATTAACCCACAGATAGGCAGGAAAACAGAAAAATGTTAAAACATAGAGAACCAGAAAATAAAAAATAATGGCAGACTTAAATATGCATACATCATAATTACATTAAATAACAAGACACTAAATATTAAAGACAGAGATTGGCAGTGCATTAAAAATATGACCCAATTATATGAACTATATGGTATCTGTAAGAAACTCACTTCAAATATAATGATAAAGGGAGGTTGAAAGTGAAAGGATGGAATAAAAGATATACTTTGAAACATTAATCAAAAGCAGGAGTGGCTATATTGGTATCAAATAATGTAGACTTTAGAGCAAGAAATTTAGGGATAGGGAGGGATGTTTCATAGTGATAAAAGGGTCAATCCACTAAGAAGACAGCAATCTTAAATTTTTATGTACAAAGTAATAAGGATGCAAAATATGTGAAGCAAAAACTGACAGAAATGAATGGAAACAGACAAATATAAAATTATAGTTAATGACTTCAACATCCCTCTCTCAACAATTGATAGAACAATTTGATAGAAAATCAGCAAAGGGAATTCCCTAGCGGTCCAATTGTTAGGACTCTGCACTTTCATGCTGAGGCCACGGGTTCAATCCCTGGTCAGTGAACTAAGATCCCACAAGCCATGTGGTGCGGCCAAAAAACACAAAGAAACAAGGATATAGAACTCAACATCATCCCATCAATCAATCAATGTGATCTAAACACTTAAAAAACACTCCACTCAACAATGACAGAATGCACAATCTTTTCAAGTACCTGGGGAATATATGTCAAGATAGACCATTCCTAAGCTATAAAACAAACCTCAACAAATTGAAAAGAATTGAAATAATATAAAATGTGTCCTCTGGCCACAATGGAATCAATTAGAAATCAATAACAGAAAGCTAAAAGGAAAATTTCCAAACACTTAGAAACTAAACAACACACTTCTAAATAATTCATGGGTTAAGTCTCAAGGGAAATTTTAAGATATATGTTTAACAGAATGAAAGTGAAAATATATACACACTACTGTATATAAAACAGATAACCAACAAGGACCTACTGTATAGCACAGAGAACTATACTCAATATTTTGTAATAACCAATAAGGGAAAATAATCTAAAAAAAAAAATATATATATATATATATATATATGAACCACTGCTGTACACCTGAAACCAATTATATTTCAATTAAAAAGAGGAAAGATCACAAATCAAGGCTACTACCTCAAGAAACTAGGGGGGAAAAAGCAAAATAAACTCAAGCAGAATGCAAAAATAAAGAGCTGAAATGAATGGGACAGAAAAAAGTTAATTGAGAAACACAAATGAAACAAAAAGCTTTGAAATGTTCAATCAAATTGACAAACCTCTCACAAGACTGAAAGGGAAAAATAGAGAAGACTCAAGTTACTAACATCAAAAATAAAATAAGGGATATTACTATAGACCCTGCAGACATTAAAAATATAATAATGGAATACCACAAACAACTCTACACATATATCTGACAACTTTGATTATATGGATCAATTCCTCAAAAAGTACAAACTACTACAACTCATCAAATATAAAATGTATAATTTGAATAACCATATAACTATTATGGAAATTGAGTTTGTAATTTTGTAACTCTCACAAAGCAATCTTCACACCTACATGGTTTTATTGGAGAATTCTACCAGCTGTTTAAAGAAGAATTAACATGACTATACAAACTCTTCCTGAAATAGGAGAGAGGAGGGAAAACTTCCCAATTTGTTTTATTACCTTGATACCAAAGCCAAAGACAGTAAAAACACAAACAGAACTTCAGACCAATATCTCTCATGATTAGAGATAGAAAAATTCTTAACGAAGTGTTAGCAAATAGAATTCAGCAATATAGTAAAAAATTATACACCATGACCAAGTGGGATTTATCCCAGGTATGCAAAGCTGGTTCAATTAATGTAATCATAGCAACAGGCTAAGGAAGTCATATGATCATATCAAAAGATGCAGAAAAAGCATTTGACAAAATCCAAGACATATTCATGATAAACATTCAGCAAACTAGAATACAGGGGAACTTCCTCAACATGACATACACACAAAATCTATAAAAGTCTACAGTTAACACTGTGCTCAATGTTTAGAAACTAGATGATTTCTTCCTAAGATCAGGAACAAGGCAAGGATCTCTCATTACGTCTATCCCACATCATACTGGAAGTTCTAGCTAATGCAATATAACAGTAAAAGGTATACAGGTAGGTTGGGAAGGAAGAAATAAAACTGATTTTGTTCCCAGTTACATGATTATTGTTGTAGAAAATCCCAAAGATGAACAAAAAACTCCTGAACTAATAAGCCACTGTATTAAGGTTTCAGGATACAAGGTTAATACACAAAAATCAATTGCTTTGGGACTTCCCTGGTGGTGCAGTGGTTAAGAATCCGCCTGCCAGTGCAGGGGACATGGGTTCAAGACCTGGTCTGGGAAGATTCCCACATGCCATGGAGCAACTAAGCCCTTGCGCCACAACTACTGAGCCTGTGCTCTAGAGCCCAAGAGCCACAACTACTGAGCTTGTGTGCCACAACTACTGAAGCCCGTATGCCTAGAGCCCGTGCTCTGCAACAAGCCACCGCAACGAGAAGCCCGTGCACTGCAACGAAGAGTAGCCCCTGCTCACTGCAATTAGAGAAAGCCCGTGTGCAGCAACGAATACCCAACGCAGCCAAAAATAAAATAAATAAATTTTAAAAAATCAATTCCTTTGCTATATACCAGCAATAAACAATTGGAATGTGAAATTTAAAATATAATGACATTTACATTAATAGCCCAAAAATAAAATAATTAGGTATGTCACAAAATATGTACAGGATCTGAGAAAAACTACAAAACTGATTAAACAAATCAAAGATGACCTAAATGAATGGAGACATAATCCATGTTCATGAATAGGAAGACTCAATATTGTCAGGATGGCACAATATGCATTGATCCATAGATTCCAATGCAATCTCAGTCAAAATCCCAGCAAGTTATTTTTGGATATAGACAAACTGATTCTAAAGTTTATATGGAAAGGCAAAAGACCCAGAATGGCCAACATAATACAAAACAAGAAAAGCACCATCAGCAGGCTTACATTACCTGACTTCAAGTCTTACTATAAAGTACAGTAATCAAGACAGTGTGGTATTGCCAAAAGTATAGACTAACAGATCAATGGAACAGAATAAAGAGCCCAGAGGTAGAACCACATAAATACAGCCAATTGATCTTTGGCAAAAGAACAAAGGCCATTCAATGAAGAAAGGATAGCCTTTTCAACGGATGTTCAAACTGGACATCCACATGCAAAAAAATTAATCCAGACCTTACAGCTTTCACAAAAATTAACTAAAAATAGGTCATAGGCTAAATGTAAAACACAAAACTCTAAAATTTCTTGACGCTAACACAAGCCAAAATCTAGGCGACTTGGGCTTGGTGATGAGTTTTTAGATACAACACCAAAAGCATCATCCATGAAAGAAAAAATAGGTTAAAACGAATAACTCCTCCTCTGCAAAAGACACTATAAATGAAATGAAAAGGCAAGCTACAGACTGGGAGAAAATGTTTGTGAAACACACACTTGATAAAAGACTTGTACATTCCAAAATGTATGAAGAACTCTTAAAAACTGAACAATAACAATCCAATTAAAAAATAGACAAGAGAACTGCTACACATGTATTAGAATGGTTAAAATCTGCAGCACTAACAATATCAAATGCTGGTGAGAGTATGGAAACAAAGGAACTCTCAGTCATTGCTGGTAGAAATGCAAAATAGTACAGCCACTTTGGAAGACAGTTTGGTAGTTTCTTACAAAAGTAAACTTTGTCTTATCATATGATCCAGCAATCACATTCCTACATATTTACCCAAGTGAGATGAAAACTTATGTCCACAGAAAATTCTGCACACGAATGTATACAGTGGCTTCATTTATGATTGTCAAAACTGGAAGCAATCAAGAGCTCCTCTGGTCGGTGAACAGCCTGTGGAACATCCATACATTGGAATATTATTCAATGATAAAAACAAATGAAATACCAAACCACAAAAAGACATGGGAGAACCTCAAATTCACATTGCTAAGTGAAAGAAGCCAGTCTGAAAAGGCTACATATTGTACGATTCTAACTATATGACTTCTAGAAAAGGTACAACTACAGAGATAGTAAAAAGAACAGTGGTTGCCAGGAGTTTGGAGTGGGGAACAGAGATGGGGGAAGGAGTGAAAAGTTGGGGCATGGAATTTTTAGGGTGATCAGACTATATGATAATGTAATGTTAGATACATGACATTATGCACTTGTGAAACCCCACAGAACTGTACAACACAAGCAGTGAACACCAAAGTGAACTAGGGACTTTAATAATAAGTAGCAATATTGGGACTTCCCTGGTGGCGCAGTGGTTAAGAATCCACCTGCCAATGCAGGGGACATGGGTTCGAGCCCTGGTCCGGGAAGATCCCACATGCCGCAGAGCAACTAAGCCCGTGTGCCACAACTACTGAGCCTGACAGCCACAACTACCGAGCCCGAGTGCCACAACTACTGAAGCCCGCATGCTTAGAGCCCATGCTCCGCAACAAGAGAAGCCACTGCAAAGAGAAGCCTGCGCACCACAACAAAGAGTAGACCCCTCTTGCCACAACTAGAGAAAGCCCGTGCACAGCAACGAAGATGCAACGCAGCCCAAAATTAATTAATTAAAAAAAAATAATAAGTAGCAATATTGACTTACCAGTTACAAAATGTACCACACTAATACAAGAAGTTAAGAATAGGGGAAACTCTGGGGAAGAGGAAGTGTTTAGGAACTACACATACTATCTTGTGAACTTTCTGTAAACCCAAAATTTCTCTAAAAAATAAACTCTCTTTTAAAAGAGGGGGAGGGAGGCGGGGGGAGGCAATGAGAAAGAGAGAATAGTATGAGTTGATTGTGGGGCCGGACTTCGCATGGCTTTGAGCTGCATTGAAGATTTCACTGTCTAAAAACAATGGGGTGCCACTGATAGGACTCAGGTACCCAGTGTCAAGGTTTAGGGTTGAACATCTGCTATTTCCAGGCCTCTTGTTGATGATGGAGGTCTTGAGACTTTTTCACTAGTCTACTGAAATGTAATTCTCTGTACCTTCATGTGTCTATGAATATACCAACTCTCCCTTCCTTTTATAAAATAGTAAGCCTAAATTCAACAAACATTTGCTCCAAATACTGGAATTTTAAGAGTTTATCAGTCCTTGAGGATATGAAGGGGCCCAGAGAATTCTACTTCTATCAGTAAGGTAGAGTAAATGATTTTTTAAAAACCCCAGGGCTTCCTCGGTGGCACAGTGGTTAAGAATCCGCCTGCCAGTGCAGGGGACATGGGTTCAATTCCTGGTCCGGGAAGATCCCACATGCTGCGGAGCAACTAAGCCTGTGTGCCACAACTACTGAGCCTGCGCTCCAGAGCCTGCGAGCCACAACTACTGAAGCCTGCACACCTAGAGCCGGAGCTCCACAACAAGGGAAGCCACCGCAATGAGAAGCCCATGCACCACAACGAAGAGCAGCCCCCGCTCGCCACAACTACAGAAAGCCTGCGCGCAGCAACAAAGACCCAATGCAGCCAAAAATAAATTAATTAATTAATTAATTAAATTTAAAAACCCAACTATACTCTAGATATAACATACCTTTATGGATTTTTTTGTTCTTGAAAAGTCCCACCTCCTTTCAGCCTCCCCCCAAGTGAATTAAAACTAAATCTAGGAATAGTAAATGGTAAGCAAAGGGGAGAGAAAGGGCTGTCCTGAGGGTGGGTGCCAAAAATTGCACTATAACTTGTATTACTATACTTTGGGCCAATAAAGAAGGGGGAATGACTAGGCAGATTAAAAGAAGAGTCAATTAAAACAAAAGAAATGGAAAATAAAATTGGTTAAATGACGGATTAGACACAGTTGAAGAGAAGGTTTGAGATTGGCAGCTATATCTGATTACTCAAAGTGAGATATAGAGAGGCAAGTCAATGGATAAAAATTAAATGAGATGGTTCATTTGACAGCCTTCACAGATCTGTCTTTTGATTCAACAGTATTTGGATGGAAGATAACCCAGGACTATTCTCCTTCTAGGCTCTGACCACACTTCAATGTTCTGTCCAACCTCAGCCTCCAAAGTATCTCTGAACCAGCTCACGTCTCATGCCTCCAAGACCAGCTAACACTGTATTTTGTGGCCAGTGCCTTGTCTCCAACAAGAGCTCCCAGATCCTTCAGAATTATTCAAATGAGGCCAAGACCACTCACTATCCACTATCTGGCCAAGCTGCATTTGTGAATCTCTAACACCTGTCTCTGGGCTTCTTCCTTCCTTCCTTTCTCTTCCTTTCTTCATTTCTCTTCCTTTCTTCCTTTCTCTTTCTTTCCTTCTTTCTTTCTTTTCTTTCTTTCTATCTTTCTTTTCTTTCTCTCTCTTTCTTTCTTTCTTATTTATGCCATGTTGGGTCTTCATTACTGGGCACGGGCTTTCTCTAGTTGCAGTGAGTGGGGGCTACTCTTCGTTGCGGTACGCGGGCTTCTCGTTGCGGTACGTGGGCTTCTCATTGCAGTGGCTTCTCTTGTTGCAGAGCACAGGCTCTAGGCATGCGGGCTCAGTAGTTGCAGCACATGGGCTCTAGGGCACGCAGGCCCAGTAGCTGTGGCACGCAGGCGCTAGAGTGCAGGCTGAGTAGTTGTGGCGCATGGGCTTAGTTGCTCTGCAACATGTGGGATCTTCCTGGACCAGGGATCAAACCTGTGTCCCCTGCATTGGCAGGCGGATTCTTAACCACTGCACCACAAGGGAAGTCCCTGGGCTACTATTTTAATTGCAACAATGTGGCCCTCTAAAGGATGTGTGCCACTTCTGGAAGTTGTCAAGGCAGAAGCACAAAGGCACCAAATGCCTCCTTGCAAAACTAGTTTAGTGATGGTGCCTTCTTTGAGGATAAACAGAAGCCATCTCAAGATGAGTCAGGTTACACCTTGGATGCCTTAGAGGAGAAGAACTGAAGCTGGCCCTAATAGATCTGCATCCTCTGGGCTCTGACAGCACAGCTCCTCGTGTCTGTGACTTCTGAAAGCACCACTTCCTACAGCAGGAAGTGGAACGCATCAAGAAGATGTGCTTCCACCTGACCAACCTCTACATGTCAGGCTCGGGTAGTACCTCTTTGAAAGACTCACACTCAAGCATGATTAGAGACCTCCTGAATTCAGTGGCCCTTGAGGGGCACTCTTACATTCCCCTGTCTTCAGGGACTCCACCTGAACTTCTGCTCCCATCCTAAGGGCAGTTGTTTATATACTCCTCCAGACACTTTTCCAAGCTGTGAACAAGGTGGAAACAATATTTTTTTCTTTTTAACATGGAAAAAGTTTAATTTAAACTAACTAAAGAGAGTGGCATGGACTTATATATACTACCAAATGTAAAATAGATAGCTAGTGGGAAGCAGCCGCATAGCACAGGGAGATCAGCTCGGTGGTTCATGACCACCTAGAGGGATGGGATAGGGAGGGTGGGAGGGAGACGCAAGAGGGAAGAGATATGGGAACATATGTATATGTATAACTGATTCACTTTGTTATAAAGCAGAAACTAACACACCATTGTAAAGCAATTATACTCCAATAAAGATGTTAATAAATAAATAAATAAAAATAACTAAGAGAAGTGGAGGACAGACTCAGATTTAAATGGGTCTGATCGGAGTCCCAGAAAAGAATAGGGACAGTGGGGCAAAGGCAATACTTGAAGATCATTTTCTAGGACTAATGAAATACATTCCTAAAAACATCAGAGTGAAACTGCAGGACTAAAGCAGAGACTAAAAGCAGATCTTAAAAGCAGGAAAATAGAAAAGAGTGATATTCTGTTAAAAAAAAATAATGAAATAATGTTATTATAACAAATATAATTATATTACTATAATCATAAATTTTTGTATATTGTGTCTTGACTTTTATTCATTGGAAATTAATAAAAATAATATATTAATGAGTAAAATTTATGAAATAACATCTTTACATGCTGGAAGAATAGTTGTTAACCCACTTGACCACATTTCAAGAATGAAAATAAAGCTATTTTTCGGTAAAACAAAAATTAAGTGTTTACCATATCAAGCTTTTACTAAAGCAAACTCTAAAAGGATATACTTTAGGAAGAGTGATGAAGAAATAAACTAGCAATGTATATGTAAATATAATTTTAAAAGCAAGAAAAACATTAATGCCTAATTCATGAAGTTAAAAATAAGGACTAAGGTAAAATAATGGGTAACAATCACATGGAATTTTAGAGGCAAGTGATCAGAAATAATGTTTTCACATTCTTGTATTTTTCAAGTGGAGGTATAAGTCATTGTTAAATATAAATGTTTAATACGGATATTAAAAATTTCATGAGTAATCATTCAAAGAATAGAAATATGAATGGAAATATATATATGTTATGTGTATATATAGATATTCTAACATATATATTCTAATGACTAGTGGTCCTAAATAACCAATGGGTCAAAGAAGAAATCAAACAGAAAATCAGAAAATACTTTTCAATGAATAAAAATGAAGACACAATATACCAAATCTTATGAGATGCAGCTAAAGCAGTTCTTAGAGACAAATTTGTATCTGTAAATGCCTACACTAAGAAAAACGAAAGATCTCAAATCAATAACTTAACCTTCCACCCTAAGACACTGGAAAAAGCAGAACAAATTAAACCTACAAATAGAAGAAAGGAAACAATAAAGATGAGAGCAGGAAAAAATGAAACAATGAACAGAAAACAATAGAGATAATTAATGAAACAAAAATCTGGCTCTTTGAAAAGTTCAACGTAACTGATATACCTTTAGGTAGTTTGACAAAGAAGAAAAGAGAAGAATCAAATTACTAGAATCAGAATTGAAAGAGGGACATTAGTACTAATCTTACAGATGTAAAAATAATTATGAAGGAATACCATGAACAATTATTTGCCAACAAATTAACTTAGGTGAAATGGACAAATTCTTAGGAAGACCCAAGTTACTGAAACTGACTCAAGAAGAAAGAGACAATCTGAATAGACCTATAGCAAGTAGAAATATTGAATAGATAATTTTTCAAAACAATAATTTTTCAAAACTAACCACAAAGATAGGCCTAGGCTGATATGGCTTCACTGCTAAATTCTACCAAACATTACAAGAATTAATACCAACCAATCCTTCACAAAGTCTTCCAAACATAGAAGAGGCAGTAAAACTTCCCAAATCCTTCTGAAACAAGTATTATTCCAATAATAACAGTAGACAAAGACAGTACAAGAAAACGTCACACCAATATCTCTTATGAATATGGAAGCAAAATCCTCTAGAACACACTAGCAAACTAAATTCAGCAAACATATAAAATAAATTATACACCTTGACAAAGCGGGATTTATCCCAGGAATGCAAGGTTTGGTTAACATCTGAAAATCAATTCATGTAATACATCATATCAATAGAATAAAAACAAAAATCACCTTATAATCTCAATAGATGTAGAAAAAGCATTTGACAAAATTGAACATCCTTTCATGATTGAAAGTACTCAACAAACTAGAAATACAAGGGAATTTATTCAACCTAATAAAACACATCTACAAAAAACCCTCAGGTAACATCATACTTGATGAAAGACTATCATTTCCCGTAAGATCAGGAATGAGACAGGGATTTATGATTTCACCACTTCTATTCAACATTGTACAGGAGGTTCTATCCTGGGCAATTAAACAGGAAAAGTAAGGAACAGACATTTAGTTTGGAAAGGAAGAAATGAAAGTATTTCTAGTCACAGATGGTATGATCCTATACATAGAAAATTCTAAGGAACCCACTGACAACTTTTAGAACTAAGAAATGAGTTCAGCAAGGTTTCAGGATCAAGATCATGTACAAAAATTAACTGTATTTCTATACACTTGCAATGGTCTATTTGAAAATGAAATTATGAAAGGAATTTCTTTTATAATAGCATCAAAAAGAATAAGGTACTTTGGAATAAATTTAACAGAAGAAGTGCAAAATTTATACTCTGAAAAATACAATGCATTGTTGAAAGCAGTTAAAGAAAATCTAAATAAATGGAAAAGCTTACCACTTTCAAGGATCAAGACAATATTGTTAAGATAGCAGTATTCCCCAAACTGATCTCCAGATTCAGTGCAATCCCTAAGAGAACTCTAGCTGACTTCTTTATACAAATGATGAGGTGATTCTAAAATTCACATGGAACTGCAAAGGAATCAGAAGAGCCAAACTAATCCTGAAAATAGAGAAAAAAGTAAAAGGACTCACATTTCCCAGTTTCAAAACTAGTACCAGGATAGATATATAGATCAGTGTAACAGATTGTGAGTCTAGAAATAAACTCATACATCTGTGGTCAACTGATTTTCTGTAAGGTTGCCAACACCATTTAGTGGGGATAGAATAGTCTTTTCAACAATGGTAATAGGACAACTGGATAGCCACATGCAAAACAATGAAATTAGAACTTTACCTCATACCATGTATACATATAAGTTAACTGAAAATGGATCAAAGACCTAAATGTAAGAGCAAAAACTATAAAACTCCAAGAAGAAAATGGAGATGTAAATCCTGATGACCTTGCAGTTCCTCAAAAAATTAAACATTGATTTGCCATTTGATCCAGCAATTCTACTTTGGGTATATATACAAAAGACTTGAAACCTGGGACTCAAACAGATATTTGTACAACAATGTTCACAGCAGCATTATTCAAAATAGCCAACAGGAAGAAACAACACAAATATCTATCAACAGATGAACTGATCAACAAAATGTGATATGCATACACTGGAATATTATTCAGCTTTAAGAAATAAGGAAATTCTAATATATGCTACAACATAGATAAGCCTTGAAGACAATACTAAGTGAAATAAGCCAGATAAAAAAGGACACATATTGTATAACTCTACCTATCTGAGGTACCTAGAATAGTCAAATGCATAGAGACAAAAAGTAGAACAGTGTTTACCAGGGATGGGGGAGTGGAGTATAGGGAGTTACTGTTTAATGGGGACAGAGTTTCTGTTTGGTTTGATGAAAAAGTTCTGGAGATGGGTAATGGTGATGGTTGAACAACAATGTGAATGTACTTAATGCCACTGAAAAGTCCACTTAAAATGGTTAAAATGCAAAATTTTATGTTATGCATAATTTACCACAATAAAAAATAAAATTAAAAAATTCTTCATGACCTTGGACTTGGTAAGAGACTCTTAGCTATGGTAAGAGATTCTTAGCTATGGCAATAAAAGTAAAAATGGTAAAAGGGAAAATACAGAAGTTGGACTAAATAAAAATTTAAAAGGTTTGTGTTTCAAAAGAAACAAGAGAGTGAAAAGACAGCCCACAAAATGGGAGAACATTTTTGCATATATCTAATAAGGGATTTGTATTTAGAATACATAAGTAACTATTACAATAATAAAAAGAAAAATAATCCAGTTTTTCTTTTTTTTATTTTAAACATCTTTATTAGAGTATACTTGCTTTACAATTGTGTTAGTTTCTGCTTAATAACAAAAGTGAATCAGTTATACATATGTCCCCATATCTCTTCCCTCTTGCATCTCCCTCCCTCCCACCCTCCCTATCCCACCCCTCTAGGTGGTCATAAAGCACCGAGCTGAGAGCTGATCTCCCTATGCTATGCGGCTGCTTCCCACTACCTATTTTACGTTTGGTAGTGTATGTCTGTCCATGCCACTCTCTCACTTTGTCCCAGCTTACCCTTCCCCCTCCTCATATCCTCAAGTCCATTCTCTAGTAGGTCTGCATTTTTATTCCCATCTTGCCCCTAGGTTCTTCTGACCTTCTTTCTTCTTTTCTTTTTAGATTCCATATATATATGTGTTAGCATATGGTATTTGTTTTTCTCTTTCTGACTTACTTCACTCTGTATGACAGTCTCTAGGTCCATCCACCTCACTACAAATAACTCAGTTTCATTACTTTTTATGGCTGAGTAATATTCCATTGTATATATGTACCACATCTTCTTTATCCATTCATCTGATGATGGACACTTAGGTTGCTTCCATGTCCTGGCTATTGTAAATAGACCTGCAATGAACATTTTGGTACATGACTCTTTTTGAATTATAGTTTTCTCAGGGTATATGCCCAGTAGTGGGATTGCTGGGTCATACGGTAGTTCTATTTTTAGTTTTTTAAGGAACCTCCATATTGTTCTCCATAGTGTCTGTATCAATTAACATTCCCAACAACAGTGCAAGAGGGTTCCCTTTTCTCCGCACCCTGTTCAGCATTTAGTGTTTGTAGATTTTTTGATGATGGCCATTCTGACTGGTGTGAGATGATATCTCATTGTAGTTCTGATTTGCATTTCTCTAATGATTAATGATGTTGAGCATTCTTTCATGTGTTTGTTGGCAATCTGTATAACTTCTTTGGAGAAATGTCTATTTATTTCAGATCTGATCTTTATGATTCCTTTCCTTATGCTAACTTTGGGGGTTTTTGTTCTTCTTTCTCTAATTGCTTTAGGTGTCAGGTTAGATTGTTTATTTCAGATGTTTCTTGTTTCTTAAGGTAGGCTTTTATAGCTGTAAACTTCCCTCTTAGAACTGCTTTTGCTGCATCCCATAGGTTTTGGGTCGTTGTGTTTTCACTGTCATTTGTTTCTAGGTATTTTTTGATTTCCTCTTTGAATTCTTCAGTGATCTCTCGGTTATTAAGTAGTGTGTTGTTTAGCCTCCATGTGTTTGTATTTCTTACAGATTTTTCCCTGTAATTGATATCTAGTCTCATAGCATTGTGGTCAGAAAAGGTACTTGATATGATTTCAATTTTCTTAAATTTACCAAGGTTTGATTTGTGACCCAAGATATGATCTATCTTGGAGAATGTTCCATAAGCACTTGAGAAGAATGTGTATTCTGTTGTTGTTGGATGGAATGTCCTATAAATATCAATTAAGTCCATCTTGTTTAATGTATCATTTAAAGCTTGTGTTTCCTTATTTATTTTCATTTTGGATGATCTGTCCATTGGTAAAAGTGGGGTGTTAAAGTCCCCTACTCTGATTGTGTTACTGTCGATTTCCCCTTTTATGGCTGTTAGTATTTGCCTTATATATTGAGGTGCTCCTATGTTGGGTGAATAAATATTTACAATTGTTATATCTTCTTCTTGGATTAATCCCTTGATCATTATGTAGTGTCCTTCTTTGTCTAATGTAATAGTCTTTGTTTTAAAGTCTATTTTGTCTGATATGAGAATTGCTACTCCAGGTTTCTTCTCATTTCCATTTGCATGGAATATCTTTTTCCATCCCCTCACTTTCAGTCTGTATGTGTCCCTAGGTCTGAAGTGGGTCTCTTGTAGACAGCATATATACAGGTCTTGTTTTTGTATCCATTCAGCCAGTCTGTGTCTTTTGGTTGGAGCATTTAATCCATTTACTTTTAAGGTAATTATCAATATGTATGTTCCTATTACCATTTTCTTAATTGTTTTGGGTTTATTATTGTATGCCTTTTCCTTCTCTTGTGTTTCCTGCCTAGAGAAGTTCCTTTAGCATTTGTTGTAAAGCTCGTTTGGTGGTGCTGAATTCTCTTAGCTTTTGATTGTCTGTAAAGCTTTTAATTTCTCCATCAAATCTGAATGAGATCCTTGCTGGGTAGAGTAATCTTGGTTGGTTTTCCTCCTTCACTTTAAATATGTCCTGCCAGTCCCTTCTGGTTTGCAGAGTTTCTGCTGAAAGGTCAGCTGTCAACCTTATGGGGATTCCCTTGTGTGTTATTTGTTGTTTTTCCCTCGCTGCTTTTAATATGTTTTCTATTTAATTTTTGACAGTTTGATTAATATGTGTCTTGGCGTGTTTCTCCTTGGATTTATCCTGTATGGGACTCTCTGTGCTTCCTGGACTTGATTAACTATTTCTTTTCCCATATTAGGGAAGTTTTCAACTATAATCTCTTCATATATTTTCTCAGTCCCTTTCTTTTTCTCTTCTTCTTCTGGAACCCCTATAATTCGAATGTTGTTGCGTTTAATGTTGTCCCAGACGTCTCTGAGACTGTCCTCAGTTCTTTTCATTTCTTTCTTTATTCTGCTCTGCAGTAGTTATTTCTACTATTCTATCTTCCAAGTCACTTATCCGTTCTTCTGCCTCAGTTATTCTGCTATTGATCCCATCTTGAGTATTTTTCATTTCATTTATTGTGTTGTTCGTCGTTGTTTGTTTCATGTTTAGTTCTTCTAGGTCCTTGTTAAATGTTTCTTGCATTTTGTGTACTCTATTTCCAAGATTTTGGATCATCTTTACTATCATTATTCTGAATTCTTTTTCAGGTAGACTGCCTATTTCCTCTTCATTTGTTAGGACTGGTGGGTTTTTATATTGCTCCTTCATTTGCGGTGTGTATTTCTGTCTTCTCATTTTGCTTATCTTACTGTGTTTGGGGTCTCCTTTTTGCAGGCTGCAGGTTCGTAGTTCCATTGTGTTTGGTGTCTGTCCCCAGTGGCTAAGGTTGGTTCAGTGGGTTGTGTATGCTTCCTGGTGGAGGGGACTGGTGCCTGTGTTCTGGTGGATGAGGCTGGATCTTGTCTTTCTTGTGGGCAGGTCCACGTCTGGTGGTGTGTTTTGGGGTGTTTGTGGCCTTATTATGATTTAGGCAGCCTCTCCCATCTCAGAGGCTCAGCCCTGACACCTGGCTGGAGCACCAAGAGCCTGTCATCCACATGGCTCAGAATAAAAGGGGAAAAAAAAAGAAAGAAAGAAGATAAAATAAAGTAAAATAAAATAAAGTTATTAAAATAAAAAATAATTATTAAAACCAATTTTTTAAGTAATAAAAAAAAGGACAGAACCCTAGGACAAGTGGTAAAAGCAAAGCTATACAGACAAAATCACACACAGAAGCATATACATACACACTCACAAAAAGAGAATAAGGGAAAAAAATATATATATATCATTGCTTCCAAAGTCCACCTCCTCAATTTGGAATGATTGGTTGTCTATTCAGGTATTCCACAGATGCAGGGTACATCAAGTTGATTATGGAGATTTAATCTGCTGCTCCTGAGGCTGCTGGGAGAAATTTCCCTTTCTCTTCTTTGTTCGCACAGCTCCCAGTGTTCAGCTTTGGATTTGGACCTACCTCTGCGTGTAGGTTGCCTGAGGGTGCCTGTTCTTCGCTCAGACAGGACGGGATTAAAGAAGCAGCTGATTCGGGGGCTCTGGCTCACTCAGGCCAGGGGGAGGGAGGGGTACGGATGCGGGGCGAGCCTGCAGCAGCAGAGGCCGGCGTGACATTGCACCAGCCTGAGGCGCACTGTGCGTTCTCCCGGAGAAGTTGTCCCTGGATCACAGGACTCTGGCAGTGGTGGGCTGCACAGGCTCCTGGGAGGGGAGATGTGGAGAGTGAGCTGTGCTTGTGCACAGGCTTCTTGGTGGCGGCAGCAGCAGCCTTAGCATCTCATGCCCGTCTCTGGGGTCCGCGCTGATAGCCGCGGCTCGCGCCCATTTCTGGAGCTCCTTTAAGCAGCGCTCTGAATCCCCTCTCCTCGGCACCAGGAAACAAAGAGGCAAGAAAAAGTCTCTTGCCTCTTAGGCAGATCCAGACTTTTTCCCGGACTCCCTCCCGGCTAGCTGTGGTGCACTAGCCTCCTTCAGGCTCTGTTCATGCCGCCAACCCCAGTCCTCTCCCTGGGATCCGACTGAAGCCCAAGCCTCAGCTCCCAGCCCCCACCTGTCCAGGCGGGTGAGCAGACAAGTCTCTCGGGCTGGTGAGCGCTGGTTGGCACCGATCCTCTGTGCGGGAATCTCTCCACTTTGCCCTCCACACCCATTGCTGCGCTCTCCATCGTGGCTCCAAAGCTCCCCCTCTCTGCCTCCCGCAGTCTCCATCTGCGAAGGGGCTTCCCAGTGTGTGGAAACCTTTCCTCCTTCACAACTCCCTCCCACTGGTGCAGGTCCCGTCCCTATTCTTTTGTCTCTGTTTTTTGGTTTCTTTTGCCCTACCCAGGTACGTGGGGAGTTTCTTGTCTTTTGGGAGGTCTGAGGTCTTCTACCAGCGTTCAGTAGGTGTTCTGTAGGAGTTGTTCCATATGCATATGTATTTCTGATGTATTTGTGGGGAGGAAGGTGATCTCCACATCTTACTCTTCCACCATCTCGAAGCTCCTCCCCAAATCCAGTTTTTTAAATGGGCAAATGATGTGAATAGACATTTCTCCAAAGAAGAGACACAAGTGGCAAACAAGCACACGAAACAATGCTCAACATCATTAGTCATAAAGAAAATGCAAATCAAAATCACAATGAGATACCACTTCGTGCCCAGCAGGATGACTAGAATTGAAAAGTCAGATAATAATTGTTGGTGAGGTTGTGGAGAAATTTGAACACTGATACACTGCCATTGGGAGTGTAAAAGTAGCCCAACACTTAGGAAAACAATCTAGTATTTCCTCAAACAATTAAACAGAAGATTACCATATCACCCAGGATTCCACTCTAGGAAATAGAACACGAGAAGTAAAAATACATGTCCACACAGAAATTTCTACATGAATGTTTATAGCAGCATTATTCACAATAGGCAAAAGGTAGAAACAACCCAGTGTCCATCAGTGGATGAATGGATTAACAAAATACGGTATATTCAAACAATGAAATATTATGTGGCCATTAAAAGGAATGGAGTACTGATATATGCTACAGTATAGATGACCCTAGGAAACACTCTGCTAAGAGAAAGAAGCAGGTCACAAAAGACCACACTCTGTTTCATTCATGAGAAAATCCAGAATAGGGATGTCTATGGAGACAGAAAGTAGATTCGTTGTTGCTTAGGGCGGGGGACAAGGAATGGAGGGATAAGTGTGATAGCTAAAGGATATCATGTTTCTTCTTAAGGTGATGAAAATGTTCTAAAAATTGTCTGTGGTGATGGTTGTACTTGTCTGTGAATATACTAACAACCACTGAATTGAACAATTTAAATGGGTGAATTATATGGTATGTGAATTACATGTCAATGAAGATGTTAAATAATTTAAAATTCTGAAAAACAGTTTTACAGATCAGAGTAATATAACCAAAAGGAAGGGACATTAAAGTTTATGGGACTCAAGTGGCAGCTTTGAAAGGCATTGTTTCTAGGAGAGAAGGATTATTTTTTAGGGGGAAAAAAAAAAAAGCAACACCCTTCCATGACAAAAACTCTCAGCAAGCTAGGAGTAGAGGAAACTTCTTCAGAGCGATCAAGGGCATCTCCAAATAACATACAACTAATATCATATTAATGATGAAATATTTAATATTTCCCCCTAAGATCAGAAACAAGACAAAGTTGTTCACTCATACTACTTCTATTGGAACTGGAAGTCCTAGCCATTCTAATAAGGCAAGAAAATGAGATGAAAGATATAAAGATCAGAAAGGAAAAAGTAAATCTGTTTCAATTTTCAAATGGCATGATTATTTACACAGAAAATCCTAAGGAATCTACAAAAAAACTAACAAAATTAATGAGTGAATTTTGCAGTCACAGTATGTAAGATTAATATTTTAAAAACTCAATTGTGTTTTATGCACCAGCAGCTAATAATTAGCAATGAAATTTTTAAAACTGCACTTACAACAACAGCAACAAAAACACAAACTACTTTGGAATAAATTAACTAAAGACCTGTGCACTAAAACCCATAAATCCTTGCTGAGAGAAATTAAAGGAAGTTTAAATAAGATGAGAGAGACACCACACACATGGGTTGGAGGGTTCAATATTGTTGATCCATATCCATTTTCCTCAAATTAATTCATAGATTCAACATAATCCGAATGAAAATCCCACCAGCCATACTGCAGAAATTAACCAGCTGATTCTAAAATGTATGTGTAGGTGCAAAGAACCTATAATATACAAAGTAAAGCTGAAGAAAGATACACTTGAAGGAATTAACTACTCAATTTCAAGAGTTACTAGAACATTACAGAAATCAAGACAGTTTGATACTATAGTAGAGTACATATAGTGTATATAAGTATAAATAAATAGATCAATGGACCAGAATAGAGAGCCAGAAATAGACCCCTAACTTATATTATCAGTTGATTTTCAACAAAGTTGCCTGAATAATCCAATGGGGAAAGGAAAGGTTTTCAACAGATATTGTTGGAATAACTGGATGCCCATAGGGGAAAAAAAAAAGAACATCAACCCCTATCTCCAGTATACATAAAATTTAACTTGAGATGGATTGTAGATCTAAACATAAAAGTTACAATCATAAAGCTTTTAAAGGAAAACTTAGAATATCTTCATGACTTGAATGTAGGCAAAAATCTCCTAGGCAGGTCAAGGAAACATTAAGCATCAGAGATAAAACAGATTAATTAGACTATCACAGTTAAGTTTATGCTCTTCAAAGATACATATATAAATTTAACAGGTAAGCCAAAGACTAGGAATAAACGTTTGCAAACCTATATCTGACAAAGGAATGGTACCAAAATGTATGAATTCCTACAACTCAATAGCATAAAGAGAAATAACTCAAGGAAATAGGGCAGAAGTTTTGAATTTCACAAAAGAAGACTTACAAATGGCTAAAATTTAAAAGATGACAAAATTAAATCTTGGCAATGTTGCAGACCAACAGAATCCTTTAACATTTTTGATAGGAGTGTAAAATTGTACAACTACTTTGGATAAAGGTCAGCCAGTTTCCTGTAAAGCTCAATACCCTATGTCTCATCAATTCCACACCTCACTTTACCTAACAGAAATGGAACACATGTATGCAAAAATACATGCACAAGAATGTTCATAGCAGCTTTTTCCTAATAGCCTCAAATTGGAAACAATACAAAAGGCCATGAGGAGAATAAATAAGCAATCTTTGCTATACTCACACAATAGACTACTACTCAGAAATAAAAAGGAATGAATTACTGACAAAACAAAAACAGCAATGGATGAATCTCAAAAACATGCTGAGTGAAATAAGCCTACACAAAAACATACATACTGTATGGTTTAATTAATATGAAATTCTAGAATAAACAAAATTAATCCATGGTGGAAAAAGCAGAATGATGTTATCTCTGTCAGTATGGGGTAGAGGATTTACTGGAAAGTGGAATAAGGAAACTGTCTAGGGTGCTGGTGATGTTCTATATCTTGATAGTGGTTTGGGTTACACAGATCTATGCAATTATTAAAACTTAGCAAATATATACTAAATATTTGTGCATTTCTTTGTATGTATATTTTACATTAGCAATTGTAAAAAAATATTGTGTTCTATTTAATGATATTCATGATAAAGCATTTAAGGGGAAATGCAGTAATGTGGACAATTTACTTTGAAATGCATCAAAAATAAAATGGATTAACGGATGGATAGAGGCATAGTTTCACCAATATGATAAGTGAAAACTGTAAAATGTTAGCTGTAGAATCTAAGTGATAAGTATATGTGTGTTGGCTGGAAAATTACTTCAACTTTTCTGTATATTTGAACATCCTCACCAAAAAATGCTAGAAAAAAAGAGGAGGAATCACTTCTGAAGCCTGGATGGTAAAAGGAAAAAATATATATACAAGAGAGGGAAACATAGCACCTTCGAAGAGAAAAAAGACAAAAAGTCAAAGGATGCATAAAATTCCCCCTCACATGTATATCCTTCCCCCAAGCCATCTATTAAGGAAAATGCACTTAGCTACATTGCCAGGAGAGAGAGAGGGGATTCTTAAAGTGTGAATTTTGTAACTCACCAAATGTACCAATATTGTTCATGGAATGCATACATATGTAGTTTTAATCTATAAAAAGCTAAAATGAGAAGAAAACAGAAAAGAGGAGTCAGAACATTTCAGCTGATGAAAACCTCCCTAAAACCATAAAACAGAAGAAAACTGTAACACAACAGTCCAATCTGTATTAGCCTAAAACAAGTGCATAAAGATTTGAAAAACACCTTGCATCAAAAATTCAAAACTTAAAAGAAATAGGCAAAGAAATAAGAAATAAAACATGAGTTGATTGAAGAATGGAAAGAAAGCAAAATATAAAGTCATATCAGAAATAAAGACTAAATTTCAAAATGCCCAAAGGGGAATACAATCAAATAGAAATTTTATAAGGACGATCAAAGAAAAGCAGGAAAATAACAAAGAAAAATTTTAAATGAGATTAAGAAAAGGATCAGAGAGAAAATGGTTTAAACAGGAGACAGGCAAAGAAGAGCCAACATACATATACTAGGAATCCCTGAAGAAGGAAAACAAAACAAAGAAACAGAACAAATATTTAAAAGTATAATCCAAGAAAACTTTCCAGAGATAAATTAAGGTTTGAATTTACATATTGAAAAGGCCCACTGGTTACCATGTAAAATTGCCTTAGAATGATCAACTCCAAGACACTTTCACTGTGTGCATCCCTAAACACTAAACGTTATGTTTGCTTGTTTTTGAAATAGATAGGTATAGATACAGATATTCACACATTATGCATACTTTTGTGTCTGGTTTCTTTCATTCAACATCATGGTTGTGAGAATAGACCCAGAAATAGAGTCATAAACACACAGTATTAAGAATATTTTTTTAAAAATGAGAAAGTGACTCCAGTAGAAGTGAGGATAGCTGGCACTTGTATGTTGGGAGCCCTCTGAGCAGCTAGAAATATTCAATGTATGACTCGAGGAGTAGTAGCATGGATGCTTGCTGAACATTTATGTTTTAAATGCTCATCTGTGTTTAAGAGTTGGGGAAAGAGGAGAAAAGAAAAAGTAAGGAAGGGAAGAAAAGAAAGCAGGAAAGGAGGAAAAAAGGGAGAAAAGGATAAATGAAAGACAATTTTTGAAAAAACAGCTTCCTGACATATAATTTACATACAATAAAACTCACCTGTTTT
Organism: Delphinus delphis; assembly: GCF_949987515.2. NCBI lineage: Eukaryota > Metazoa > Chordata > Mammalia > Artiodactyla > Delphinidae > Delphinus > Delphinus delphis. Next base: position 45,820,793 of record NC_082698.1, read on the forward strand.
AAGTGTACACTTCAACGATTTTTTTTAGTATATTTACAGAGGTGTGCAACCATCACCACAATTTAATTTTAAATATTTCCATCACCCCAAAGGAAACATCATGACCATGTACTCAACTCTCACTTCCAGTGCCCTGTCTCTAGATCAGTGACTTCTCTGGACAATTCATACCAATGGAATCATATATTGAGTTGGCCAAAAAGTTCGTTCGGGTTTTTCCCTACGATCTTATGAAAAACCCAAATGAACTTCTTGGCCAAACAAATATGTGGTCTTTGTGTCTGGCTTCCTTAACTGTGCATAATATTTTTGAGGTTCATCCATGGTATAGCATGCATAGTACTTATTTCCCTCTCATGGCTGAATAATATTCCACTGTAAGGATATACCATATGTTGTTCATCTGTTCAACAGTTGGTGGACACTTGGGTTGTTTCCACTATTTTGGCTATTGTAAATAATGCTGCAATGAACACTCACCTTCAAGTCTTTGTATAAACATATATTTTTATTTCTCTTGGAGAATTTTTCTAGGAAAGAAATTCCAGGGTAGTATGGCAACTCTATGTTTAACATTTTGAGGAAATGCCAAACTGTTTTCCAAAGTAGCTGACCATTTTAAAATCCCACCAGCAGTGTTTCAATTTCTCCACATCTTCACCACTTGTTATTGACTTTCTTTTTAATTGAAGTATAGTTGATTTACAATGTTGTATTAGTGTCAGGTGTACAGCAATGTAATTCAGTTATACATATATATATATACATATCTATTCTTTTTTCAGATTATTTTCCCTTATAGTTTATTACAAAAAAAATAAGTATAGTTCCCTGTGCAACAGTAGGTCCTTGTTGGTTATCTATTTTATATATAGCAGTATATTGTTGATCCCAAACTCCTAATTTATCCCACCCTTTCCCCTTTGGTAACCATAAGTTTTCATTCTATGTCTGTGGGTCTATTTCTGTTTTGTACATAAGTTCACTTGTATCCACTTTTTGGATACAAGTGTAATCCACTTTTTGGATTCCACATAAGTGATATCATATGGATATGTTTCCTTCTCTGTCTGGCTTACTTCACTCAGTATGATAATCTCTAGGTCCATTCATGTTGCTGCAAATGGCATTACTTCATTCTTTTTTATGGCTGCGTAATATTCCACTGTGTATATATATACACCACATCTTCTTTATCCATCCATTTGTTGATGGACATTTAGGTTGCTTCCATGTCTTGGCTATTGTAAATAGTGCTGCAATGAACATTGGGATGCATGTATCTTTTCGAATCAGTTTTCTCTGGATATATGCTCAGGACTAGATCACTGGATCATATGGTAACTCGATTTTTAGTTTTTTAAGGAACCTCCATACCTTTGCTCCATTGTGGCTGCACCAATTTACATTCCCACCAACAGTGTACAAGGGTTCCTTTTTCTCCACATCTTCTTCAGCACTTGTTACTTGTAGACTTTTTAATGTTGATGCTGACCAGTGTGAGGTGATACCTCACTGTGGTTTGATTTGAATTTCTCTAATAATTAGTGATGTTGAGCACCTTTTCATACGTCTTTTGCCCATCTGTATGTCTTCTTTGGAGAAATGTCTATTTAGATCTTCTGCCCATTTTTTGATTGGGTTGTTTGTTTTCTTGATATTGTGCTGTATGAGCTCTTTGTATAGTTTGGAAATTAATCTTTTGTCAGTCACATCATTTGCAAATATTTTTTCCCATTCTGTAGGTTATCTTTTTGTTTTGATTATTGTTTCCTTTGCTGTGCAAAAGCTTTGAAGTTTAATTAGGTCCTTGTTTCCTTTTGTTTTTATTTTCATTACTCTAGGAGACAGATCCAAAAAGGTATTGTTGCAAATTGTATCAAAGAGTGTTCTGCCTATGTTTTTCTCTAGGAGTTTTATAGTATCCGTTCTTACATTTAGGTCTTTAATCCATTTTGAGTTTATTTTTGTATGTGGTGTTAGAGAATGTTCTAACTTCATTTTTTTACATGTAGCTGCCCAGTTTCCCCAGCGCCAGTTACTGAAGAGAATGTCTTTTCTCCATTGTATATTCTTGTCACCTTTGTTGTAAATTAACTGTCCATAGGTGTGTGGGATTATTTCTGGATCTTCTATCCTGTTCATTGATCTATATTTGTTTTTATGCCAGTACCATACTGTTTTGATGAGTGCAGCTTTGTAGTACAGTCTGAAGTCAGGGAGCCTGATTCCTCCAGCTCTATTTTTCTTTCTCGAGATTGCTTTGGCTACTCAGGGTCTTTTGTGTTTCCATACAAATTTAAGATTTTTTTTTCTAGTTCTATGAAAAATGCCATTGGTAATTTGATAGGGATAACATTTTATCTGTAGATTGCCTTGAGTAGAACAGTCATTTTAACATTGACTACTGTTGATTCTAACAGTCCACGAACACAGTATATCTTTCCATCTGTTTGTGTCGTCTTCAATTTATTTCTTAGTGTCTTATAGTTTTCTGCATACAGGTCTTTTGTCTCCTTAGGCAGGTTTATTCCCAGGTATTTTATTCTCCTGCATGCGATGATAAACGGGATTATTCCCTTAATTTCTCTTTCAGATCTTTAAGGTATACAAATGCAACAGATTTCTGTGTATTAATTTTGTATACTGCATCTTTACTGAATTCATTGATGAGACCTAGTAGTTCTGGTAACATCTTTAGGATTTTCTAGTTATAGCATCATGTCATCTGCAAACAGTGACAGTTTTACTTCTTTTCCAATTTGGATTCCTTTTATTTCTTTTTCTTCTCTGATTGCTGTGCCTAGGACTTCCAAAACTATATTGAATAAAAGTGGTGATAGTGGACATCCTTGTCTTGTTCCTGATCTTAGAGGAAATGCTTTTTGTCCACACAGAAACTAGTAGGAAGGTCAAAAGATAAAAGTAATAAAATCATCTATGTCCACAATAAGCAGTTAAGGGATACACAAAACAATTAGACGGGGCTTCCCTGGTGGCGCAGTGGTTGAGAGTCCGCCTGCCGATGCAGGGGACACGAGTTCTTGCCCCAGTCCAGGACGATCCTGCATGCCGCAGAGTGGCTGGGCCCGTGAGTCATGGCTGCTGAGCATGCGCATCTGGAGCCTGTGCTCCGCAACGGAGAGGCCACAGCAGTGAGAGGCCCACGTATGGCAAAAAAAAAAATAACAAAAAACAAAAAAACAATTAGATGTAATATATGATATCTAATCCAGTAATCAGGAGAGAAGGAGAGTACAAATTCAGAATATTTGAAATGCATTTGAAATTAAGACATCAACAACTTAAAACAATCACGTATATGTATAGTCTGCTATATCAAACCTCATGGCAATTGCAAACCAAAAATCTGCAATACATATACACACAAAAAAGAAAAAGGAGTCCAAATACAACATTAATGATAGTCATCAAATCAGAAGACAAAAGAACAAAGAGGAAAGAAAGGAAAATAAAGACTTTCAAAAACAAATCGAAAACAATTAACAAAATGGCAATAAGAACATACATACTGATAATCACCTTAAATATAAATGGATTAAATGCTCCATCCAAAAGACGTAGACTGGTTGAATCGATACAAAAACAAGACATATGCTGTCTACAAAAGACCCACCTCAGAGAACGGAGCCCGCATTTCCGCAGAGCTGGAATTCCCGGATCGGGGTCTCTTCCCTCTACCGTCACGGAACTGCCCCGGAGCCCGAGGGGAGGGCGGCCTCACTGAGGCTGCCAGCTCTGAAGGGGCCCCGGAGGCCGAAGCCACGACAGTCCTGAAGACCACGGGCCAGATCACTCATGCGGGGGTAAGCCAGCTTCCATATCATGAGGACACTCAAGCAGCCCTATGGAGAGATCCATGGGGCAAGAAACTGAGGCCTCCAACTGCAGCCACGTTAACACACCAGAAATACATCTACACATGGAACAACTCCTACAGGACACCTACTGAACACTTGCAGAAGACCTCAGACCTCCCAAAAGCCTCAGAAGCGGCGGATTAAAGCTCCACAATCAACTTGATGCACCCTGCATCTGTGGAATACATGAATAGACAACAAATCATCCCAAATTGAGGAGGTGGACTTTGAGAGCAAGATTTATGATTTTTTCCCCTTTATCTCTTTTTGTGAGTGTGTATGTGCATGCTTCTGTGTGAGATTTTGTCTGTATAGCTTTGCTTCCACCATTTGTCCTGGGGTTCTATGCGTCCATTTTTTTTTTTTAATTTTTTCCTTAATAATTAATTTTAATTTTAATAACTCTATTTTATTTTACTTTATCTTTTCTTTCTTTCCTTCCTTCCCTCCTTTAGACAACGAATCATCCCAAACTGAGGAGGTGGACTTTGAGAGCAAGATTTATGATTTTATCCCCTTTTCCTCTTTTTCTAGAGTGTGGATGTGTATGTTTCTGTATGAGATTTTGTCTGTATAGCTTTGCTTCCACCATTTGTCCTAAGATTCTATCCCTCCGGTTTTTTTTGTTGTTTTTAAATTCTTTTTCTTAATAATTATTTTTAACTTTAATAACTTTACTATATTTTACTTTATTTTATTTACTTTATCTTCTTTTTTCCTTCCTTCCCTCCCTCCCTCCCTCCTTTCCTTTCTTTCCTTTCCTTTTCTTCTTTCTTCCTTCCTTCCTTCCTTCCTTTCTTTCTCTCTTTCGTCCTACTTCTACTAATTCTTTCTCTCTACTTTTTCTCCCTTTTAACCTGAGCCGTGTGGATGAAAGGCTCTTGGTGCTGCAGCCAGGAGTTAGTGCTGTGCCTCTGAAGTGGGAGAGCCAACTTCATGACACTGGTCAACAAGAGACCTCCCAGCTCTACATAATATCAAACGGCAAAAACCACCCAGAGATCTCCATCTCAACGCCAGCACCCAGCTTCACTCAACGACCAGCAAGCTACAGTGCTGAACATCCTATGCCAAACAACCAGCAAGACAGGAACACAACCCCACTCATTAGCAGAGAGGCTGCCTAAAATCATAATAAGTCCACAGACACCCCAAAACACACCACCAGGTGTGGACCCGCCCACAAGAAAGAAAAGATCCAGCCTCATCCACCAGAACACAGGCACAAGACCCCTCCACCAGGAAGCCTACACAACCCACTGAACCAACCTTAGCCACTGGGGGCAGACACCAAAAACAACGGGAACTACGAACCTGCAGCCTGCAAAAAGGAGACCCCAAACACAGTAAGATAGGCAAAATGAGAAGACAGAAAAACACACCGCAGATGAAGGAGCAATATAAAAACCCACCAGAGAAAACACACCGCAGATGAAGGAGCAATATAAAAACCCACCAGACCTAACAAATAAAGAGGAAATAGGCAGTCTACCTGAAAAAGAATTCAGAATAATGATAGTAAAGATGATGCAAAATCTTGGAAGTAGAATGGACAAAACGCAAGAAACATTTAACAAGGACTTAAAAGAACTAAACATGAAACAAACAACGATGAACAACACAATAAATGAAATGAAAAATACTCAAGATGGGATCAATAGCAGAATAACTGAGGCAGAAGAACGGATAAGTGACTTGGAAGATAGAATAGTAGAAATAACTACTGCAGAGCAGAATAAAGAAAAAAGAATGAAAAGAACTGAGGACAGTCTCAGAGACGTCTGGGACAACATTAAACGCAACAACATTCGAATTATATGGGTTCCAGAAGAAGAAGAGAAAAAGAAAGGGACTGAGAAAATATATGAAGAGATTATAGTTGAAAACTTCCCTAATATGGGAAAGGAAATAGTTAATCAAGTCCAGGAAGCACAGAGAGTCCCATACAGGATAAATCCAAGGAGACATATGCCAAGACACATATTAATCAAACTGTCAAAAATTAAATAGAAAGAAAGCGAATTAAAAGCAGCAAGGGAAAAACAATAAATAACACACCAGGGAATCCCCATAAGGTTAACAGCTGAACTTTCAGCAGAAACTCTGCAAACAAGAAGGGAGTGGCAGGACATATTTAAAGTGATGAAGGAGAAAAACCTGCAACCAAGATTACTCTATCCAGCAAGGATCTCATTCAGATTTGATGGAGAAATTAAAACCTTTACAGACAAGCAAAAGCTGAAAGAGCTGAGCACCACCAAACCAACTTTACAACAAATGCCAAAGGAACTTCTCTAGGCAAGAAACACAAGAGAAGGAAAAGACCTACAATAACGAACACAAAAAAATTTAGAAAATGGGAACAGGAACATACATATCGATAATTACCTTAAAAGTAAATGGACTAAAAGCTCCCACCAAAAGACACAAATTGGCTGAATGGATACAAAAACAAGACCCTTATATATGCTGTCTACAAGAGACCGACGTCAGACCTAGGGACACATAGAGACTGAAAGCAAGGGAATGGAAAAAGATACTCCATGCAAATGGAAACCAAAAGAAAGCTGGAGTAGCAATTCTCATATCAGAAAAAATACACTTTAAAATAAAAACTATTAAAAGAGACAAAGAAGGACACTACATAATGATCAAGGGATCGATCCAAGAAGAAGATATAACAATTGTAAATATTTATGCACCCAACGTAGGAGAACCTCCATACATAAGATAAATACTAACAGCCAAAAAAGGGGAAATCGACAATAACACATTTATATTACGGGACTTTAACACCCCACTTTCACCAATGGACAGATCATCCAAAATGAAAATAAATAAGGAAACACAAGCTTTAAATGATACATTAAACAAGATGGATTTAACTGATATCGATAGGACACTCCATCCAAAAACAACAGAATACACATTTTTCTCAAGTGCTCATGAAACATTCTCTGGGATAGATCATATCTTGGGTCACAAATCAAGCCTTGTTAAATTTAAGGAAATTGAAATTGTATCAAGTATCTTTTCCAAACACAATGCCATGGGACTAGATATCAATTACAAGAAAATATCTATAAAAAATACAAACACATGAAGGCTAAACAATACAGTACTGAATAACGAAGTGATCACTGAAGAAATCAAACAGGAAATTAAAAAATGCCTAGAAACAAATGACAATGGAGACACGACAACCCAAACCCCATGGGACGCAGAAAAAGCAGTTCAGAGAGGGAAGTTTAGAGCAATAAAAGTCCACCTTAAGAAACAGGAAACATCTCGAAACAAACTAACCCTGCAACTAAAGCAATTAGAGAAAGAAGAACAAAAAACCCCCAAAGTTACCAGAAGGAAAGAAATCATGAAAATCAGATCAGAAATACATGAAAAAGAAATGAAGGAAACGATAGCAAAGATCAATAAAACTAAAAGCTGGTTCTTTGAGAAGATAAACAAAATAGATAAACCATTAGCCAGACTCATCAAGAAAAAAAAGGGAGAAGACTCAACTCAATAGAATTAGAAGTGAAAAAGGAGAAGTTACAACTGACACTGCAGAAATACAAAAGATCATGAGAGATTACTACAAGCAACGCTACGCCAATAAAATGGACAACCTGGAAGAAATGGACAAATTCTTAGAAATGCACAACCTGCCAAGACTGAACCTGGAAGAAATAGAAAATATGAACAGACCAATCACAAGCACTGAAATTGAAACTGTGATGAAAAATCTTCCAACAAACAAAAGCCCAGGACCAGATGGCTTCACAGGCCAATTCTATCAAACATTTAGAGAAGAGCTAACACCTATCCTTCTCAAACTCTTCCAAAATACGGCCGAGGGACGAACACTCCCAAATTCATTCTACGAGGCCACCATCACCTTGGTACCAAAACCAGACAAGGATGTCACAAAGAAAGAAAACTACAGGCCAATGTCACTGATGAACACACATGCAAAAATCCTCACCAAAATACTAGCAAACAGAATCCAACAGCACATTAAAAGGATCATACACCATGATCAAGGGGGTTTATTCCAGGAATGCAAGGATCCTTCAATATACGCAAATCAATCAATGTGATAAACCATATTAACAAACTGAAGGAGAAAAACCATACGATCATCTCAATAAATGCAGAGAAAGCTTTTGAAAAAACTGAACACTCATTTATGATAAAAACCCTGCAGAAAGTAGGCTTAGAGAGAACTTTCCTCCACATAATAAAGGCCATATATGACAAACCCACAGCCAACATCCTCCTCAATGGTGAAAAGCTGGAAGTATTTCCACGAAGATCAGGAACAAGACAAGGTTGCCCACTCTCACCACTTTTATTCAATATAGTTTTGCAAGGTTCAGGCACAGCAATCAGAGAAAAAAAGGAAGTAAAAGGAATCCAAATCGGAAAAGAAGAAGTAAAGCTGTCACTGTTTGCAGATGACATGATACTATACATAAAGAATCCGAAAGATGCTACCAGAAAAGTACTAGACCTAATCAATGAATCGGGTAAAGTTGCGGAATACAAAATTAAGGCACAGAAATCTCTTGCATTACTATACACTAACGATGAAAAATCTGAAAGTGAAATCAAGAAAGTACTCCCATTTACCACTGCCACAAAAAGAATAAAATATCTAGGAAGAAACCTACCTAAGGAGACAAAAGACCTGTATGCAGAAAATTGTAAGACACTGATGAAAGAAATTAAGCATGATACAAATAGAGGGAGAGATATACCATGTTCTTGGATTGGAAGAATCAACATTGAGAAAACGACTCTACTACCCACAGCAATCTACAGATTCAATGCAATCCCTATCAAACTACCACTGGCATTTCTCACAGAACTAGAATAAAACCTTTCACAATTTGTATGGAAACACAGAAGACGCCCAATAGCCAAAGCAATCTTCAGAACGAAAAACGGAGCTGGAGGAATCAGGCTCCCTGACTCCAGACTATACTACAAAGCTACAGTAATCAAGACAGTATGGTACCGGCACAAAAACACAAAGATAGATCAATGCAACAGGATAGAAAGCCCAGAGATAAACCCACGCACATAGGGTCACCTTATCTTTGATAAACGAGGCAGGAATGTACAGTGGAGAAAGGACAGCCTCTACAGTAAGTGGTGCTGGGAAAACTGGACAGCTACACGGTAAAGTATGAGATTAGATCACTCCCTAACACCATACACAAAAATAAGCTCAAAATGGATTAAAGACCTAAAGGTGAGGCCAGGAACTATCAAACTCTTAGAGGAAAACATAGGCAGAACACTCTAGGACATAAATCACAGCAAGATCCTTTTTGACCCACCTCCTAGAGAACTGGAAATAAAAACAAAAATAAACAAATGGGACCTAATGAAACTTCAGAGCTTTTGCACAGCAAAGGAAACCATAAACAAGACCAAAAGACAACCCTCAGAATGGGAGAAAATATTTGCAAATGAAGCAACTGACAAAGGATTAATTGCCGAAATTTACAAGCAGCTCATGCAGCTCAATGACAAAAAAAAACAAACAACCCAATCCAAAAATGGGCAGAAGACCTAAACAGACATTTCTCCAAAGAAGGTACACAGACTGCCAACAAACACATGAAAGAATGCTCAACATCATGAATCATTAGGGAAATGCAAATCAAAACTACAATGAGATATCATCTCACACCAGTCACAATGGCCATCATCAAAAACTCTACACACACTAAATGCTGGACAGGGTGTGGAGAAAACGGAACACTCCTGCCCTGCTGGTGGCAATGTGAATTGGTACAGCCACTATGGAGAACAGTAGGGAGGTTCCTTAAAAAACTACAAATAGAACTACCATATGACCCAGCAATCCCACTACTGGGCATATACCCTGAGAAAACCATAATTCAAAAAGAGTCATGTACCAAAATGTTCATTGCAGCTCTATTTACAATAGCCCGGAGATGGAAACAACCTAAGTGCCCATCATCGGATGAATGGATAAAGAAGATGTGGCACATATATACAATGGAATATTACTCAGCCATAAAAAGAAACGAAATTGAGCTACCTGTAATGAGGTGGATAGACCTAGAGTCTGTCATACAGAGTGAAGTAAGTCAGAAAGAGAAAGACAAATACCGTATGCTAACACATATCTATGGAATTTAAGAAAAAAAAAATGTCCTGAAGAACCTAGGGGTAAGGCAGGAATAAAGACGCACACCTCCTAGAGAACGGACTTGAGGTTATGGGGAGGGGGAAGGGTGAGCTGTGACAGGGCGAGAGAGAGTCATGGACATATACACACTAACAAACGCAGTAAGGTAGATAGCTAGTGGGAAGCAGCCGCATGGCACACGGAGATCAGCTAGGTGCTTTGTGACCGCCTGGAGGGGTGGGAGGGAGGGAGACGCAAGAGGGAAGAGATACGGGAACATCTGTATATGTATAACTGATTCACTTTGTTATAAAGCAGAAACTAGCACACCATTGTAAAGCAATTATACCCCAATAAAGATACGAAAAAAAAAAAAAGAAACAGGAAACATCTCGAATAAACAACGTAACCTTGCACCTAAAGCAATTAGAGAAAGAAGAACAAAAAAACCCCAAAGTTACCAGAAGCAAAGAAATCATAAAAATCAGATCAGAAATACATGAAAAAGAAATGAAGGAAACGATAGCAAAGATCAATAAAACTAAAAGCTGGTTCTTTGAGAAGATAAACAAAATAGATAAACCATTAGCCAGACTCATCAAGAAAAAAAAGGGAGAAGACTCAACTCAATAGAATTAGAAGTGAAAAAGGAGAAGTTACAACTGACACTGCAGAAATACAAAAGATCATGAGAGATTACTACAAGCAACGCTACGCCAATAAAATGGACAACCTGGAAGAAATGGACAAATTCTTAGAAATGCACAACCTGCCAAGACTGAACCTGGAAGAAATAGAAAATATGAACAGACCAATCACAAGCACTGAAATTGAAACTGTGATGAAAAATCTTCCAACAAACAAAAGCCCAGGACCAGATGGCTTCACAGGCCAATTCTATCAAACATTTAGAGAAGAGCTAACACCTATCCTTCTCAAACTCTTCCAAAATACGGCCGAGGGACGAACACTCCCAAATTCATTCTACGAGGCCACCATCACCTTGGGACCAAAACCAGACAAGGATGTCACAAAGAAAGAGAACTACAGGCCAATGTCACTGATGAACACACATGCAAAAATCCTCACCAAAATACTAGCAAACAGAATCCAACAGCACATTAAAAGGATCATACACCATGATCAAGGGGGGTTTATTCCAGGAATGCAAGGATCCTTCAATATACGCAAATCAATCAATGTGATAAACCATATTAACAAACTGAAGGAGAAAAACCATACGATCATCTCAATAAATGCAGAGAAAGCTTTTGAGAAAATTGAACACTCATTTATGATAAAAACCCTGCAGAAAGTAGGCTTAGAGAGAACTTTCCTCCACATAATAAAGGCCATATATGACAAACCCACAGCCAACATCCTCCTCAATGGTGAAAAGCTGGAAGTATTTCCACGAAGATCAGGAACAAGACAAGGTTGCCCACTCTCACCACTTTTATTCAATATAGTTTTGCAAGGTTCAGGCACAGCAATCAGAGAAAAAAAGGAAGTAAAAGGAATCCAAATCGGAAAAGAAGAAGTAAAGCTGTCACTGTTTGCAGATGACATGATACTATACATAAAGAATCCGAAAGATGCTACCAGAAAAGTACTAGACCTAATCAATGAATCGGGTAAAGTTGCGGAATACAAAATTAAGGCACAGAAATCTCTTGCATTACTATACACTAACGATGAAAAATCTGAAAGTGAAATCAAGAAAGTACTCCCATTTACCACTGCCACAAAAAGAATAAAATATCTAGGAAGAAACCTACCTAAGGAGACAAAAGACCTGTATGCAGAAAATTGTAAGACACTGATGAAAGAAATTAAGCATGATACAAATAGAGGGAGAGATATACCATGTTCTTGGATTGGAAGAATCAACATTGAGAAAACGACTCTACTACCCACAGCAATCTACAGATTCAATGCAATCCCTATCAAACTACCACTGGCATTTCTCACAGAACTAGAATAAAACCTTTCACAATTTGTATGGAAACACAGAAGACGCCCAATAGCCAAAGCAATCTTCAGAACCAAAAACGGAGCTGGAGGAATCAGGCTCCCTGACTCCAGACTATACTACAAAGCTACAGTAATCAAGACAGTATGGTACCGGCACAAAAACACAAAGATAGATCAATGCAACAGGATAGAAAGCCCAGAGATAAACCCACGCACATAGGGTCACCTTATCTTTGATAAACGAGGCAGGAATGTACAGTGGAGAAAGGACAGCCTCTACAGTAAGTGGTGCTGGGAAAACTGGACAGCTACACGGTAAAGTATGAGATTAGATCACTCCCTAACACCATACACAAAAATAAGCTCAAAATGGATTAAAGACCTAAAGGTGAGGCCAGGAACTATCAAACTCTTAGAGGAAAACATAGGCAGAACACTCTAGGACATAAATCACAGCAAGATCCTTTTTGACCCACCTCCTAGAGAACTGGAAATAAAAACAAAAATAAACAAATGGGACCTAATGAAACTTCAGAGCTTTTGCACAGCAAAGGAAACCATAAACAAGACCAAAAGACAACCCTCAGAATGGGAGAAAATATTTGCAAATGAAGCAACTGACAAAGGATTAATTGCCGAAATTTACAAGCAGCTCATGCAGCTCAATGACAAAAAAAACAAACAACCCAATCCAAGAATGGGCAGAAGACCTAAATAGACATTTCTCCAAAGAAGGTACACAGACTGCCAAAAACACATGAAAGAATGCTCAACATCATTAATCATTAGGGAAATGCAAATCAAAACTACAATGAGATATCATCTCACACCAGTCACAATGGCCATCATCAAAAACTCTACACACACTAAATGCTGGACAGGGTGTGGAGAAAACGGAACACTCCTGCCCTGCTGGTGGCAATGTGAATTGGTACAGCCACTATGGAGAACAGTAGGGAGGTTCCTTAAAAAACTACAAATAGAACTACCATATGACCCAGCAATCCCACTACTGGGCATATACCCTGAGAAAACCATAATTCAAAAAGAGTCATGTACCAAAATGTTCATTGCAGCTCTATTTACAATAGCCCGGAGATGGAAACAACCTAAGTGCCCATCATCGGATGAATGGATAAAGAAGATGTGGCACATATATACAATGGAATATTACTCAGCCATAAAAAGAAACGAAATTGAGCTACCTGTAATGAGGTGGATAGACCTAGAGTCTGTCATACAGAGTGAAGTAAGTCAGAAAGAGAAAGACAAATACCGTATGCTAACACATATCTATGGAATTTAAGAAAAAAAAAATGTCCTGAAGAACCTAGGGGTAAGGCAGGAATAAAGACGCACACCTCCTAGAGAACGGACTTGAGGTTATGGGGAGGGGGAAGGGTGAGCTGTGACAGGGCGAGAGAGAGTCATGGACATATACACACTAACAAACGCAGTAAGGTAGATAGCTAGTGGGAAGCAGCCGCATGGCACACGGAGATCAGCTAGGTGCTTTGTGACCGCCTGGAGGGGTGGGAGGGAGGGAGACGCAAGAGGGAAGAGATACGGGAACATCTGTATATGTATAACTGATTCACTTTGTTATAAAGCAGAAACTAGCACACCATTGTAAAGCAATTATACCCCAATAAAGATACGAAAAAAAAAAAAAGAAACAGGAAACATCTCGAATAAACAACGTAACCTTGCACCTAAAGCAATTAGAGAAAGAAGAACAAAAAAACCCCAAAGTTACCAGAAGCAAAGAAATCATAAAAATCAGATCAGAAATACATGAAAAAGAAATGAAGGAAACGATAGCAAAGATCAATAAAACTAAAAGCTGGTTCTTTGAGAAGATAAACAAAATAGATAAACCATTAGCCAGACTCATCAAGAAAAAAAAGGGAGAAGACTCAACTCAATAGAATTAGAAGTGAAAAAGGAGAAGTTACAACTGACACTGCAGAAATACAAAAGATCATGAGAGATTACTACAAGCAACGCTACGCCAATAAAATGGACAACCTGGAAGAAATGGACAAATTCTTAGAAATGCACAACCTGCCAAGACTGAACCTGGAAGAAATAGAAAATATGAACAGACCAATCACAAGCACTGAAATTGAAACTGTGATGAAAAATCTTACAACAAACAAAAGCCCAGGACCAGATGGCTTCACAGGCCAATTCTATCAAACATTTAGAGAAGAGCTAACACCTATCCTTCTCAAACTCTTCCAAAATACGGCCGAGGGACGAACACTCCCAAATTCATTCTACGAGGCCACCATCACCTTGGGACCAAAACCAGACAAGGATGTCACAAAGAAAGAGAACTACAGGCCAATGTCACTGATGAACACACATGCAAAAATCCTCACCAAAATACTAGCAAACAGAATCCAACAGCACATTAAAAGGATCATACACCATGATCAAGGGGGGTTTATTCCAGGAATGCAAGGATCCTTCAATATACGCAAATCAATCAATGTGATAAACCATATTAACAAACTGAAGGAGAAAAACCATACGATCATCTCAATAAATGCAGAGAAAGCTTTTGAGAAAATTGAACACTCATTTATGATAAAAACCCTGCAGAAAGTAGGCTTAGAGAGAACTTTCCTCCACATAATAAAGGCCATATATGACAAACCCACAGCCAACATCCTCCTCAATGGTGAAAAGCTGGAAGTATTTCCACGAAGATCAGGAACAAGACAAGGTTGCCCACTCTCACCACTTTTATTCAATATAGTTTTGCAAGGTTCAGGCACAGCAATCAGAGAAAAAAAGGAAGTAAAAGGAATCCAAATCGGAAAAGAAGAAGTAAAGCTGTCACTGTTTGCAGATGACATGATACTATACATAAAGAATCCGAAAGATGCTACCAGAAAAGTACTAGACCTAATCAATGAATCGGGTAAAGTTGCGGAATACAAAATTAAGGCACAGAAATCTCTTGCATTACTATACACTAACGATGAAAAATCTGAAAGTGAAATCAAGAAAGTACTCCCATTTACCACTGCCACAAAAAGAATAAAATATCTAGGAAGAAACCTACCTAAGGAGACAAAAGACCTGTATGCAGAAAATTGTAAGACACTGATGAAAGAAATTAAGCATGATACAAATAGAGGGAGAGATATACCATGTTCTTGGATTGGAAGAATCAACATTGAGAAAACGACTCTACTACCCACAGCAATCTACAGATTCAATGCAATCCCTATCAAACTACCACTGGCATTTCTCACAGAACTAGAATAAAACCTTTCACAATTTGTATGGAAACACAGAAGACGCCCAATAGCCAAAGCAATCTTCAGAACCAAAAACGGAGCTGGAGGAATCAGGCTCCCTGACTCCAGACTATACTACAAAGCTACAGTAATCAAGACAGTATGGTACCGGCACAAAAACACAAAGATAGATCAATGCAACAGGATAGAAAGCCCAGAGATAAACCCACGCACATAGGGTCACCTTATCTTTGATAAACGAGGCAGGAATGTACAGTGGAGAAAGGACAGCCTCTACAGTAAGTGGTGCTGGGAAAACTGGACAGCTACACGGTAAAGTATGAGATTAGATCACTCCCTAACACCATACACAAAAATAAGCTCAAAATGGATTAAAGACCTAAAGGTGAGGCCAGGAACTATCAAACTCTTAGAGGAAAACATAGGCAGAACACTCTAGGACATAAATCACAGCAAGATCCTTTTTGACCCACCTCCTAGAGAACTGGAAATAAAAACAAAAATAAACAAATGGGACCTAATGAAACTTCAGAGCTTTTGCACAGCAAAGGAAACCATAAACAAGACCAAAAGACAACCCTCAGAATGGGAGAAAATATTTGCAAATGAAGCAACTGACAAAGGATTAATTGCCGAAATTTACAAGCAGCTCATGCAGCTCAATGACAAAAAAAAACAAACAACCCAATCCAAAAATGGGCAGAAGACCTAAACAGACATTTCTCCAAAGAAGGTACACAGACTGCCAACAAACACATGAAAGAATGCTCAACATCATGAATCATTAGGGAAATGCAAATCAAAACTACAATGAGATATCATCTCACACCAGTCACAATGGCCATCATCAAAAACTCTACACACACTAAATGCTGGACAGGGTGTGGAGAAAACGGAACACTCCTGCCCTGCTGGTGGCAATGTGAATTGGTACAGCCACTATGGAGAACAGTAGGGAGGTTCCTTAAAAAACTACAAATAGAACTACCATATGACCCAGCAATCCCACTACTGGGCATATACCCTGAGAAAACCATAATTCAAAAAGAGTCATGTACCAAAATGTTCATTGCAGCTCTATTTACAATAGCCCGGAGATGGAAACAACCTAAGTGCCCATCATCGGATGAATGGATAAAGAAGATGTGGCACATATATACAATGGAATATTACTCAGCCATAAAAAGAAACGAAATTGAGCTACCTGTAATGAGGTGGATAGACCTAGAGTCTGTCATACAGAGTGAAGTAAGTCAGAAAGAGAAAGACAAATACCGTATGCTAACACATATCTATGGAATTTAAGAAAAAAAAAATGTCCTGAAGAACCTAGGGGTAAGGCAGGAATAAAGACGCACACCTCCTAGAGAACGGACTTGAGGTTATGGGGAGGGGGAAGGGTGAGCTGTGACAGGGCGAGAGAGAGTCATGGACATATACACACTAACAAACGCAGTAAGGTAGATAGCTAGTGGGAAGCAGCCGCATGGCACACGGAGATCAGCTAGGTGCTTTGTGACCGCCTGGAGGGGTGGGAGGGAGGGAGACGCAAGAGGGAAGAGATACGGGAACATCTGTATATGTATAACTGATTCACTTTGTTATAAAGCAGAAACTAGCACACCATTGTAAAGCAATTATACCCCAATAAAGATACGAAAAAAAAAAAAAGAAACAGGAAACATCTCGAATAAACAACGTAACCTTGCACCTAAAGCAATTAGAGAAAGAAGAACAAAAAAACCCCAAAGTTACCAGAAGCAAAGAAATCATAAAAATCAGATCAGAAATACATGAAAAAGAAATGAAGGAAACGATAGCAAAGATCAATAAAACTAAAAGCTGGTTCTTTGAGAAGATAAACAAAATAGATAAACCATTAGCCAGACTCATCAAGAAAAAAAAGGGAGAAGACTCAACTCAATAGAATTAGAAGTGAAAAAGGAGAAGTTACAACTGACACTGCAGAAATACAAAAGATCATGAGAGATTACTACAAGCAACGCTACGCCAATAAAATGGACAACCTGGAAGAAATGGACAAATTCTTAGAAATGCACAACCTGCCAAGACTGAACCTGGAAGAAATAGAAAATATGAACAGACCAATCACAAGCACTGAAATTGAAACTGTGATGAAAAATCTTACAACAAACAAAAGCCCAGGACCAGATGGCTTCACAGGCCAATTCTATCAAACATTTAGAGAAGAGCTAACACCTATCCTTCTCAAACTCTTCCAAAATACGGCCGAGGGACGAACACTCCCAAATTCATTCTACGAGGCCACCATCACCTTGGGACCAAAACCAGACAAGGATGTCACAAAGAAAGAGAACTACAGGCCAATGTCACTGATGAACACACATGCAAAAATCCTCACCAAAATACTAGCAAACAGAATCCAACAGCACATTAAAAGGATCATACACCATGATCAAGGGGGGTTTATTCCAGGAATGCAAGGATCCTTCAATATACGCAAATCAATCAATGTGATAAACCATATTAACAAACTGAAGGAGAAAAACCATACGATCATCTCAATAAATGCAGAGAAAGCTTTTGAGAAAATTGAACACTCATTTATGATAAAAACCCTGCAGAAAGTAGGCTTAGAGAGAACTTTCCTCCACATAATAAAGGCCATATATGACAAACCCACAGCCAACATCCTCCTCAATGGTGAAAAGCTGGAAGTATTTCCACGAAGATCAGGAACAAGACAAGGTTGCCCACTCTCACCACTTTTATTCAATATAGTTTTGCAAGGTTCAGGCACAGCAATCAGAGAAAAAAAGGAAGTAAAAGGAATCCAAATCGGAAAAGAAGAAGTAAAGCTGTCACTGTTTGCAGATGACATGATACTATACATAAAGAATCCGAAAGATGCTACCAGAAAAGTACTAGACCTAATCAATGAATCGGGTAAAGTTGCGGAATACAAAATTAAGGCACAGAAATCTCTTGCATTACTATACACTAACGATGAAAAATCTGAAAGTGAAATCAAGAAAGTACTCCCATTTACCACTGCCACAAAAAGAATAAAATATCTAGGAAGAAACCTACCTAAGGAGACAAAAGACCTGTATGCAGAAAATTGTAAGACACTGATGAAAGAAATTAAGCATGATACAAATAGAGGGAGAGATATACCATGTTCTTGGATTGGAAGAATCAACATTGAGAAAACGACTCTACTACCCACAGCAATCTACAGATTCAATGCAATCCCTATCAAACTACCACTGGCATTTCTCACAGAACTAGAATAAAACCTTTCACAATTTGTATGGAAACACAGAAGACGCCCAATAGCCAAAGCAATCTTCAGAACCAAAAACGGAGCTGGAGGAATCAGGCTCCCTGACTCCAGACTATACTACAAAGCTACAGTAATCAAGACAGTATGGTACCGGCACAAAAACACAAAGATAGATCAATGCAACAGGATAGAAAGCCCAGAGATAAACCCACGCACATAGGGTCACCTTATCTTTGATAAACGAGGCAGGAATGTACAGTGGAGAAAGGACAGCCTCTACAGTAAGTGGTGCTGGGAAAACTGGACAGCTACACGGTAAAGTATGAGATTAGATCACTCCCTAACACCATACACAAAAATAAGCTCAAAATGGATTAAAGACCTAAAGGTGAGGCCAGGAACTATCAAACTCTTAGAGGAAAACATAGGCAGAACACTCTAGGACATAAATCACAGCAAGATCCTTTTTGACCCACCTCCTAGAGAACTGGAAATAAAAACAAAAATAAACAAATGGGACCTAATGAAACTTCAGAGCTTTTGCACAGCAAAGGAAACCATAAACAAGACCAAAAGACAACCCTCAGAATGGGAGAAAATATTTGCAAATGAAGCAACTGACAAAGGATTAATTGCCGAAATTTACAAGCAGCTCATGCAGCTCAATGACAAAAAAAAACAAACAACCCAATCCAAAAATGGGCAGAAGACCTAAACAGACATTTCTCCAAAGAAGGTACACAGACTGCCAACAAACACATGAAAGAATGCTCAACATCATGAATCATTAGGGAAATGCAAATCAAAACTACAATGAGATATCATCTCACACCAGTCACAATGGCCATCATCAAAAACTCTACACACACTAAATGCTGGACAGGGTGTGGAGAAAACGGAACACTCCTGCCCTGCTGGTGGCAATGTGAATTGGTACAGCCACTATGGAGAACAGTAGGGAGGTTCCTTAAAAAACTACAAATAGAACTACCATATGACCCAGCAATCCCACTACTGGGCATATACCCTGAGAAAACCATAATTCAAAAAGAGTCATGTACCAAAATGTTCATTGCAGCTCTATTTACAATAGCCCGGAGATGGAAACAACCTAAGTGCCCATCATCGGATGAATGGATAAAGAAGATGTGGCACATATATACAATGGAATATTACTCAGCCATAAAAAGAAACGAAATTGAGCTACCTGTAATGAGGTGGATAGACCTAGAGTCTGTCATACAGAGTGAAGTAAGTCAGAAAGAGAAAGACAAATACCGTATGCTAACACATATCTATGGAATTTAAGAAAAAAAAAATGTCCTGAAGAACCTAGGGGTAAGGCAGGAATAAAGACGCACACCTCCTAGAGAACGGACTTGAGGTTATGGGGAGGGGGAAGGGTGAGCTGTGACAGGGCGAGAGAGAGTCATGGACATATACACACTAACAAACGCAGTAAGGTAGATAGCTAGTGGGAAGCAGCCGCATGGCACACGGAGATCAGCTAGGTGCTTTGTGACCGCCTGGAGGGGTGGGAGGGAGGGAGACGCAAGAGGGAAGAGATACGGGAACATCTGTATATGTATAACTGATTCACTTTGTTATAAAGCAGAAACTAGCACACCATTGTAAAGCAATTATACCCCAATAAAGATACGAAAAAAAAAAAAAGAAACAGGAAACATCTCGAATAAACAACGTAACCTTGCACCTAAAGCAATTAGAGAAAGAAGAACAAAAAAACCCCAAAGTTACCAGAAGCAAAGAAATCATAAAAATCAGATCAGAAATACATGAAAAAGAAATGAAGGAAACGATAGCAAAGATCAATAAAACTAAAAGCTGGTTCTTTGAGAAGATAAACAAAATAGATAAACCATTAGCCAGACTCATCAAGAAAAAAAAGGGAGAAGACTCAACTCAATAGAATTAGAAGTGAAAAAGGAGAAGTTACAACTGACACTGCAGAAATACAAAAGATCATGAGAGATTACTACAAGCAACGCTACGCCAATAAAATGGACAACCTGGAAGAAATGGACAAATTCTTAGAAATGCACAACCTGCCAAGACTGAACCTGGAAGAAATAGAAAATATGAACAGACCAATCACAAGCACTGAAATTGAAACTGTGATGAAAAATCTTACAACAAACAAAAGCCCAGGACCAGATGGCTTCACAGGCCAATTCTATCAAACATTTAGAGAAGAGCTAACACCTATCCTTCTCAAACTCTTCCAAAATACGGCCGAGGGACGAACACTCCCAAATTCATTCTACGAGGCCACCATCACCTTGGGACCAAAACCAGACAAGGATGTCACAAAGAAAGAGAACTACAGGCCAATGTCACTGATGAACACACATGCAAAAATCCTCACCAAAATACTAGCAAACAGAATCCAACAGCACATTAAAAGGATCATACACCATGATCAAGGGGGGTTTATTCCAGGAATGCAAGGATCCTTCAATATACGCAAATCAATCAATGTGATAAACCATATTAACAAACTGAAGGAGAAAAACCATACGATCATCTCAATAAATGCAGAGAAAGCTTTTGAGAAAATTGAACACTCATTTATGATAAAAACCCTGCAGAAAGTAGGCTTAGAGAGAACTTTCCTCCACATAATAAAGGCCATATATGACAAACCCACAGCCAACATCCTCCTCAATGGTGAAAAGCTGGAAGTATTTCCACGAAGATCAGGAACAAGACAAGGTTGCCCACTCTCACCACTTTTATTCAATATAGTTTTGCAAGGTTCAGGCACAGCAATCAGAGAAAAAAAGGAAGTAAAAGGAATCCAAATCGGAAAAGAAGAAGTAAAGCTGTCACTGTTTGCAGATGACATGATACTATACATAAAGAATCCGAAAGATGCTACCAGAAAAGTACTAGACCTAATCAATGAATCGGGTAAAGTTGCGGAATACAAAATTAAGGCACAGAAATCTCTTGCATTACTATACACTAACGATGAAAAATCTGAAAGTGAAATCAAGAAAGTACTCCCATTTACCACTGCCACAAAAAGAATAAAATATCTAGGAAGAAACCTACCTAAGGAGACAAAAGACCTGTATGCAGAAAATTGTAAGACACTGATGAAAGAAATTAAGCATGATACAAATAGAGGGAGAGATATACCATGTTCTTGGATTGGAAGAATCAACATTGAGAAAACGACTCTACTACCCACAGCAATCTACAGATTCAATGCAATCCCTATCAAACTACCACTGGCATTTCTCACAGAACTAGAATAAAACCTTTCACAATTTGTATGGAAACACAGAAGACGCCCAATAGCCAAAGCAATCTTCAGAACCAAAAACGGAGCTGGAGGAATCAGGCTCCCTGACTCCAGACTATACTACAAAGCTACAGTAATCAAGACAGTATGGTACCGGCACAAAAACACAAAGATAGATCAATGCAACAGGATAGAAAGCCCAGAGATAAACCCACGCACATAGGGTCACCTTATCTTTGATAAACGAGGCAGGAATGTACAGTGGAGAAAGGACAGCCTCTACAGTAAGTGGTGCTGGGAAAACTGGACAGCTACACGGTAAAGTATGAGATTAGATCACTCCCTAACACCATACACAAAAATAAGCTCAAAATGGATTAAAGACCTAAAGGTGAGGCCAGGAACTATCAAACTCTTAGAGGAAAACATAGGCAGAACACTCTAGGACATAAATCACAGCAAGATCCTTTTTGACCCACCTCCTAGAGAACTGGAAATAAAAACAAAAATAAACAAATGGGACCTAATGAAACTTCAGAGCTTTTGCACAGCAAAGGAAACCATAAACAAGACCAAAAGACAACCCTCAGAATGGGAGAAAATATTTGCAAATGAAGCAACTGACAAAGGATTAATTGCCGAAATTTACAAGCAGCTCATGCAGCTCAATGACAAAAAAAACAAACAACCCAATCCAAGAATGGGCAGAAGACCTAAATAGACATTTCTCCAAAGAAGGTACACAGACTGCCAAAAACACATGAAAGAATGCTCAACATCATGAATCATTAGGGAAATGCAAATCAAAACTACAATGAGATATCATCTCACACCAGTCACAATGGCCATCATCAAAAACTCTACACACACTAAATGCTGGACAGGGTGTGGAGAAAACGGAACACTCCTGCCCTGCTGGTGGCAATGTGAATTGGTACAGCCACTATGGAGAACAGTAGGGAGGTTCCTTAAAAAACTACAAATAGAACTACCATATGACCCAGCAATCCCACTACTGGGCATATACCCTGAGAAAACCATAATTCAAAAAGAGTCATGTACCAAAATGTTCATTGCAGCTCTATTTACAATAGCCCGGAGATGGAAACAACCTAAGTGCCCATCATCGGATGAATGGATAAAGAAGATGTGGCACATATATACAATGGAATATTACTCAGCCATAAAAAGAAACGAAATTGAGCTACCTGTAATGAGGTGGATAGACCTAGAGTCTGTCATACAGAGTGAAGTAAGTCAGAAAGAGAAAGACAAATACCGTATGCTAACACATATCTATGGAATTTAAGAAAAAAAAAATGTCCTGAAGAACCTAGGGGTAAGGCAGGAATAAAGACGCACACCTCCTAGAGAACGGACTTGAGGTTATGGGGAGGGGGAAGGGTGAGCTGTGACAGGGCGAGAGAGAGTCATGGACATATACACACTAACAAACGCAGTAAGGTAGATAGCTAGTGGGAAGCAGCCGCATGGCACACGGAGATCAGCTAGGTGCTTTGTGACCGCCTGGAGGGGTGGGAGGGAGGGAGACGCAAGAGGGAAGAGATACGGGAACATCTGTATATGTATAACTGATTCACTTTGTTATAAAGCAGAAACTAGCACACCATTGTAAAGCAATTATACCCCAATAAAGATACGAAAAAAAAAAAAAGAAACAGGAAACATCTCGAATAAACAACGTAACCTTGCACCTAAAGCAATTAGAGAAAGAAGAACAAAAAAACCCCAAAGTTACCAGAAGCAAAGAAATCATAAAAATCAGATCAGAAATACATGAAAAAGAAATGAAGGAAACGATAGCAAAGATCAATAAAACTAAAAGCTGGTTCTTTGAGAAGATAAACAAAATAGATAAACCATTAGCCAGACTCATCAAGAAAAAAAAGGGAGAAGACTCAACTCAATAGAATTAGAAGTGAAAAAGGAGAAGTTACAACTGACACTGCAGAAATACAAAAGATCATGAGAGATTACTACAAGCAACGCTACGCCAATAAAATGGACAACCTGGAAGAAATGGACAAATTCTTAGAAATGCACAACCTGCCAAGACTGAACCTGGAAGAAATAGAAAATATGAACAGACCAATCACAAGCACTGAAATTGAAACTGTGATGAAAAATCTTACAACAAACAAAAGCCCAGGACCAGATGGCTTCACAGGCCAATTCTATCAAACATTTAGAGAAGAGCTAACACCTATCCTTCTCAAACTCTTCCAAAATACGGCCGAGGGACGAACACTCCCAAATTCATTCTACGAGGCCACCATCACCTTGGGACCAAAACCAGACAAGGATGTCACAAAGAAAGAGAACTACAGGCCAATGTCACTGATGAACACACATGCAAAAATCCTCACCAAAATACTAGCAAACAGAATCCAACAGCACATTAAAAGGATCATACACCATGATCAAGGGGGGTTTATTCCAGGAATGCAAGGATCCTTCAATATACGCAAATCAATCAATGTGATAAACCATATTAACAAACTGAAGGAGAAAAACCATACGATCATCTCAATAAATGCAGAGAAAGCTTTTGAGAAAATTGAACACTCATTTATGATAAAAACCCTGCAGAAAGTAGGCTTAGAGAGAACTTTCCTCCACATAATAAAGGCCATATATGACAAACCCACAGCCAACATCCTCCTCAATGGTGAAAAGCTGGAAGTATTTCCACGAAGATCAGGAACAAGACAAGGTTGCCCACTCTCACCACTTTTATTCAATATAGTTTTGCAAGGTTCAGGCACAGCAATCAGAGAAAAAAAGGAAGTAAAAGGAATCCAAATCGGAAAAGAAGAAGTAAAGCTGTCACTGTTTGCAGATGACATGATACTATACATAAAGAATCCGAAAGATGCTACCAGAAAAGTACTAGACCTAATCAATGAATCGGGTAAAGTTGCGGAATACAAAATTAAGGCACAGAAATCTCTTGCATTACTATACACTAACGATGAAAAATCTGAAAGTGAAATCAAGAAAGTACTCCCATTTACCACTGCCACAAAAAGAATAAAATATCTAGGAAGAAACCTACCTAAGGAGACAAAAGACCTGTATGCAGAAAATTGTAAGACACTGATGAAAGAAATTAAGCATGATACAAATAGAGGGAGAGATATACCATGTTCTTGGATTGGAAGAATCAACATTGAGAAAACGACTCTACTACCCACAGCAATCTACAGATTCAATGCAATCCCTATCAAACTACCACTGGCATTTCTCACAGAACTAGAATAAAACCTTTCACAATTTGTATGGAAACACAGAAGACGCCCAATAGCCAAAGCAATCTTCAGAACGAAAAACGGAGCTGGAGGAATCAGGCTCCCTGACTCCAGACTATACTACAAAGCTACAGTAATCAAGACAGTATGGTACCGGCACAAAAACACAAAGATAGATCAATGCAACAGGATAGAAAGCCCAGAGATAAACCCACGCACATAGGGTCACCTTATCTTTGATAAACGAGGCAGGAATGTACAGTGGAGAAAGGACAGCCTCTACAGTAAGTGGTGCTGGGAAAACTGGACAGCTACACGGTAAAGTATGAGATTAGATCACTCCCTAACACCATACACAAAAATAAGCTCAAAATGGATTAAAGACCTAAAGGTGAGGCCAGGAACTATCAAACTCTTAGAGGAAAACATAGGCAGAACACTCTAGGACATAAATCACAGCAAGATCCTTTTTGACCCACCTCCTAGAGAACTGGAAATAAAAACAAAAATAAACAAATGGGACCTAATGAAACTTCAGAGCTTTTGCACAGCAAAGGAAACCATAAACAAGACCAAAAGACAACCCTCAGAATGGGAGAAAATATTTGCAAATGAAGCAACTGACAAAGGATTAATTGCCGAAATTTACAAGCAGCTCATGCAGCTCAATGACAAAAAAAACAAACAACCCAATCCAAAAATGGGCAGAAGACCTAAACAGACATTTCTCCAAAGAAGGTACACAGACTGCCAACAAACACATGAAAGAATGCTCAACATCATGAATCATTAGGGAAATGCAAATCAAAACTACAATGAGATATCATCTCACACCAGTCACAATGGCCATCATCAAAAACTCTACACACACTAAATGCTGGACAGGGTGTGGAGAAAACGGAACACTCCTGCCCTGCTGGTGGCAATGTGAATTGGTACAGCCACTATGGAGAACAGTAGGGAGGTTCCTTAAAAAACTACAAATAGAACTACCATATGACCCAGCAATCCCACTACTGGGCATATACCCTGAGAAAACCATAATTCAAAAAGAGTCATGTACCAAAATGTTCATTGCAGCTCTATTTACAATAGCCCGGAGATGGAAACAACCTAAGTGCCCATCATCGGATGAATGGATAAAGAAGATGTGGCACATATATACAATGGAATATTACTCAGCCATAAAAAGAAACGAAATTGAGCTACCTGTAATGAGGTGGATAGACCTAGAGTCTGTGATACAGAGTGAAGTAAGTCAGAAAGAGAAAGACAAATACCGTGCGCTAACACATATCTATGGAATTTAAGAAAAAAAAAATGTCATGAAGAACCTAGGGGTAAGGCAGGAATAAAGACGCACACCTCCTAGAGAACGGACTTGAGGTTATGGGGAGGGGGAAGGGTGAGCTGTGACAGGGCGAGAGAGAGTCATGGACATATACACACTAACAAACGCAGTAAGGTAGATAGCTAGTGGGAAGCAGCCGCATGGCACAGGGAGATCAGCTAGGTGCTTTGTGACCGCCTGGCGGGGTGGCAGTGGGGGAGACGCAAGAGGGAAGAGATACGGGAACATCTGTATATGTATAACTGATTCACTTTGTTATAAAGCAGAAACTAGCACACCATTGTAAAGCAATTATACCCCAATAAAGATACGAAAAAAAAAAAAAGAAACAGGAAACATCTCGAATAAACAACGTAACCTTGCACCTAAAGCAATTAGAGAAAGAAGAACAAAAAAACCCCAAAGTTACCAGAAGCAAAGAAATCATAAAAATCAGATCAGAAATACATGAAAAAGAAATGAAGGAAACGATAGCAAAGATCAATAAAACTAAAAGCTGGTTCTTTGAGAAGATAAACAAAATAGATAAACCATTAGCCAGACTCATCAAGAAAAAAAAGGGAGAAGACTCAACTCAATAGAATTAGAAGTGAAAAAGGAGAAGTTACAACTGACACTGCAGAAATACAAAAGATCATGAGAGATTACTACAAGCAACGCTACGCCAATAAAATGGACAACCTGGAAGAAATGGACAAATTCTTAGAAATGCACAACCTGCCAAGACTGAACCTGGAAGAAATAGAAAATATGAACAGACCAATCACAAGCACTGAAATTGAAACTGTGATGAAAAATCTTACAACAAACAAAAGCCCAGGACCAGATGGCTTCACAGGCCAATTCTATCAAACATTTAGAGAAGAGCTAACACCTATCCTTCTCAAACTCTTCCAAAATACGGCCGAGGGACGAACACTCCCAAATTCATTCTACGAGGCCACCATCACCTTGGGACCAAAACCAGACAAGGATGTCACAAAGAAAGAGAACTACAGGCCAATGTCACTGATGAACACACATGCAAAAATCCTCACCAAAATACTAGCAAACAGAATCCAACAGCACATTAAAAGGATCATACACCATGATCAAGGGGGGTTTATTCCAGGAATGCAAGGATCCTTCAATATACGCAAATCAATCAATGTGATAAACCATATTAACAAACTGAAGGAGAAAAACCATACGATCATCTCAATAAATGCAGAGAAAGCTTTTGAGAAAATTGAACACTCATTTATGATAAAAACCCTGCAGAAAGTAGGCTTAGAGAGAACTTTCCTCCACATAATAAAGGCCATATATGACAAACCCACAGCCAACATCCTCCTCAATGGTGAAAAGCTGGAAGTATTTCCACGAAGATCAGGAACAAGACAAGGTTGCCCACTCTCACCACTTTTATTCAATATAGTTTTGCAAGGTTCAGGCACAGCAATCAGAGAAAAAAAGGAAGTAAAAGGAATCCAAATCGGAAAAGAAGAAGTAAAGCTGTCACTGTTTGCAGATGACATGATACTATACATAAAGAATCCGAAAGATGCTACCAGAAAAGTACTAGACCTAATCAATGAATCGGGTAAAGTTGCGGAATACAAAATTAAGGCACAGAAATCTCTTGCATTACTATACACTAACGATGAAAAATCTGAAAGTGAAATCAAGAAAGTACTCCCATTTACCACTGCCACAAAAAGAATAAAATATCTAGGAAGAAACCTACCTAAGGAGACAAAAGACCTGTATGCAGAAAATTGTAAGACACTGATGAAAGAAATTAAGCATGATACAAATAGAGGGAGAGATATACCATGTTCTTGGATTGGAAGAATCAACATTGAGAAAACGACTCTACTACCCACAGCAATCTACAGATTCAATGCAATCCCTATCAAACTACCACTGGCATTTCTCACAGAACTAGAATAAAACCTTTCACAATTTGTATGGAAACACAGAAGACGCCCAATAGCCAAAGCAATCTTCAGAACGAAAAACGGAGCTGGAGGAATCAGGCTCCCTGACTCCAGACTATACTACAAAGCTACAGTAATCAAGACAGTATGGTACCGGCACAAAAACACAAAGATAGATCAATGCAACAGGATAGAAAGCCCAGAGATAAACCCACGCACATAGGGTCACCTTATCTTTGATAAACGAGGCAGGAATGTACAGTGGAGAAAGGACAGCCTCTACAGTAAGTGGTGCTGGGAAAACTGGACAGCTACACGGTAAAGTATGAGATTAGATCACTCCCTAACACCATACACAAAAATAAGCTCAAAATGGATTAAAGACCTAAAGGTGAGGCCAGGAACTATCAAACTCTTAGAGGAAAACATAGGCAGAACACTCTAGGACATAAATCACAGCAAGATCCTTTTTGACCCACCTCCTAGAGAACTGGAAATAAAAACAAAAATAAACAAATGGGACCTAATGAAACTTCAGAGCTTTTGCACAGCAAAGGAAACCATAAACAAGACCAAAAGACAACCCTCAGAATGGGAGAAAATATTTGCAAATGAAGCAACTGACAAAGGATTAATTGCCGAAATTTACAAGCAGCTCATGCAGCTCAATGACAAAAAAAACAAACAACCCAATCCAAAAATGGGCAGAAGACCTAAACAGACATTTCTCCAAAGAAGGTACACAGACTGCCAACAAACACATGAAAGAATGCTCAACATCATGAATCATTAGGGAAATGCAAATCAAAACTACAATGAGATATCATCTCACACCAGTCACAATGGCCATCATCAAAAACTCTACACACACTAAATGCTGGACAGGGTGTGGAGAAAACGGAACACTCCTGCCCTGCTGGTGGCAATGTGAATTGGTACAGCCACTATGGAGAACAGTAGGGAGGTTCCTTAAAAAACTACAAATAGAACTACCATATGACCCAGCAATCCCACTACTGGGCATATACCCTGAGAAAACCATAATTCAAAAAGAGTCATGTACCAAAATGTTCATTGCAGCTCTATTTACAATAGCCCGGAGATGGAAACAACCTAAGTGCCCATCATCGGATGAATGGATAAAGAAGATGTGGCACATATATACAATGGAATATTACTCAGCCATAAAAAGAAACGAAATTGAGCTACCTGTAATGAGGTGGATAGACCTAGAGTCTGTCATACAGAGTGAAGTAAGTCAGAAAGAGAAAGACAAATACCGTATGCTAACACATATCTATGGAATTTAAGAAAAAAAAAATGTCCTGAAGAACCTAGGGGTAAGGCAGGAATAAAGACGCACACCTCCTAGAGAACGGACTTGAGGTTATGGGGAGGGGGAAGGGTGAGCTGTGACAGGGCGAGAGAGAGTCATGGACATATACACACTAACAAACGCAGTAAGGTAGATAGCTAGTGGGAAGCAGCCGCATGGCACACGGAGATCAGCTAGGTGCTTTGTGACCGCCTGGAGGGGTGGGAGGGAGGGAGACGCAAGAGGGAAGAGATACGGGAACATCTGTATATGTATAACTGATTCACTTTGTTATAAAGCAGAAACTAGCACACCATTGTAAAGCAATTATACCCCAATAAAGATACGAAAAAAAAAAAAAGAAACAGGAAACATCTCGAATAAACAACGTAACCTTGCACCTAAAGCAATTAGAGAAAGAAGAACAAAAAAACCCCAAAGTTACCAGAAGCAAAGAAATCATAAAAATCAGATCAGAAATACATGAAAAAGAAATGAAGGAAACGATAGCAAAGATCAATAAAACTAAAAGCTGGTTCTTTGAGAAGATAAACAAAATAGATAAACCATTAGCCAGACTCATCAAGAAAAAAAAGGGAGAAGACTCAACTCAATAGAATTAGAAGTGAAAAAGGAGAAGTTACAACTGACACTGCAGAAATACAAAAGATCATGAGAGATTACTACAAGCAACGCTACGCCAATAAAATGGACAACCTGGAAGAAATGGACAAATTCTTAGAAATGCACAACCTGCCAAGACTGAACCTGGAAGAAATAGAAAATATGAACAGACCAATCACAAGCACTGAAATTGAAACTGTGATGAAAAATCTTACAACAAACAAAAGCCCAGGACCAGATGGCTTCACAGGCCAATTCTATCAAACATTTAGAGAAGAGCTAACACCTATCCTTCTCAAACTCTTCCAAAATACGGCCGAGGGACGAACACTCCCAAATTCATTCTACGAGGCCACCATCACCTTGGGACCAAAACCAGACAAGGATGTCACAAAGAAAGAGAACTACAGGCCAATGTCACTGATGAACACACATGCAAAAATCCTCACCAAAATACTAGCAAACAGAATCCAACAGCACATTAAAAGGATCATACACCATGATCAAGGGGGGTTTATTCCAGGAATGCAAGGATCCTTCAATATACGCAAATCAATCAATGTGATAAACCATATTAACAAACTGAAGGAGAAAAACCATACGATCATCTCAATAAATGCAGAGAAAGCTTTTGAGAAAATTGAACACTCATTTATGATAAAAACCCTGCAGAAAGTAGGCTTAGAGAGAACTTTCCTCCACATAATAAAGGCCATATATGACAAACCCACAGCCAACATCCTCCTCAATGGTGAAAAGCTGGAAGTATTTCCACGAAGATCAGGAACAAGACAAGGTTGCCCACTCTCACCACTTTTATTCAATATAGTTTTGCAAGGTTCAGGCACAGCAATCAGAGAAAAAAAGGAAGTAAAAGGAATCCAAATCGGAAAAGAAGAAGTAAAGCTGTCACTGTTTGCAGATGACATGATACTATACATAAAGAATCCGAAAGATGCTACCAGAAAAGTACTAGACCTAATCAATGAATCGGGTAAAGTTGCGGAATACAAAATTAAGGCACAGAAATCTCTTGCATTACTATACACTAACGATGAAAAATCTGAAAGTGAAATCAAGAAAGTACTCCCATTTACCACTGCCACAAAAAGAATAAAATATCTAGGAAGAAACCTACCTAAGGAGACAAAAGACCTGTATGCAGAAAATTGTAAGACACTGATGAAAGAAATTAAGCATGATACAAATAGAGGGAGAGATATACCATGTTCTTGGATTGGAAGAATCAACATTGAGAAAACGACTCTACTACCCACAGCAATCTACAGATTCAATGCAATCCCTATCAAACTACCACTGGCATTTCTCACAGAACTAGAATAAAACCTTTCACAATTTGTATGGAAACACAGAAGACGCCCAATAGCCAAAGCAATCTTCAGAACGAAAAACGGAGCTGGAGGAATCAGGCTCCCTGACTCCAGACTATACTACAAAGCTACAGTAATCAAGACAGTATGGTACCGGCACAAAAACACAAAGATAGATCAATGCAACAGGATAGAAAGCCCAGAGATAAACCCACGCACATAGGGTCACCTTATCTTTGATAAACGAGGCAGGAATGTACAGTGGAGAAAGGACAGCCTCTACAGTAAGTGGTGCTGGGAAAACTGGACAGCTACACGGTAAAGTATGAGATTAGATCACTCCCTAACACCATACACAAAAATAAGCTCAAAATGGATTAAAGACCTAAAGGTGAGGCCAGGAACTATCAAACTCTTAGAGGAAAACATAGGCAGAACACTCTAGGACATAAATCACAGCAAGATCCTTTTTGACCCACCTCCTAGAGAACTGGAAATAAAAACAAAAATAAACAAATGGGACCTAATGAAACTTCAGAGCTTTTGCACAGCAAAGGAAACCATAAACAAGACCAAAAGACAACCCTCAGAATGGGAGAAAATATTTGCAAATGAAGCAACTGACAAAGGATTAATTGCCGAAATTTACAAGCAGCTCATGCAGCTCAATGACAAAAAAAAACAAACAACCCAATCCAAAAATGGGCAGAAGACCTAAACAGACATTTCTCCAAAGAAGGTACACAGACTGCCAACAAACACATGAAAGAATGCTCAACATCATGAATCATTAGGGAAATGCAAATCAAAACTACAATGAGATATCATCTCACACCAGTCACAATGGCCATCATCAAAAACTCTACACACACTAAATGCTGGACAGGGTGTGGAGAAAACGGAACACTCCTGCCCTGCTGGTGGCAATGTGAATTGGTACAGCCACTATGGAGAACAGTAGGGAGGTTCCTTAAAAAACTACAAATAGAACTACCATATGACCCAGCAATCCCACTACTGGGCATATACCCTGAGAAAACCATAATTCAAAAAGAGTCATGTACCAAAATGTTCATTGCAGCTCTATTTACAATAGCCCGGAGATGGAAACAACCTAAGTGCCCATCATCGGATGAATGGATAAAGAAGATGTGGCACATATATACAATGGAATATTACTCAGCCATAAAAAGAAACGAAATTGAGCTACCTGTAATGAGGTGGATAGACCTAGAGTCTGTCATACAGAGTGAAGTAAGTCAGAAAGAGAAAGACAAATACCGTATGCTAACACATATCTATGGAATTTAAGAAAAAAAAAATGTCCTGAAGAACCTAGGGGTAAGGCAGGAATAAAGACGCACACCTCCTAGAGAACGGACTTGAGGTTATGGGGAGGGGGAAGGGTGAGCTGTGACAGGGCGAGAGAGAGTCATGGACATATACACACTAACAAACGCAGTAAGGTAGATAGCTAGTGGGAAGCAGCCGCATGGCACACGGAGATCAGCTAGGTGCTTTGTGACCGCCTGGAGGGGTGGGAGGGAGGGAGACGCAAGAGGGAAGAGATACGGGAACATCTGTATATGTATAACTGATTCACTTTGTTATAAAGCAGAAACTAGCACACCATTGTAAAGCAATTATACCCCAATAAAGATACGAAAAAAAAAAAAAGAAACAGGAAACATCTCGAATAAACAACGTAACCTTGCACCTAAAGCAATTAGAGAAAGAAGAACAAAAAAACCCCAAAGTTACCAGAAGCAAAGAAATCATAAAAATCAGATCAGAAATACATGAAAAAGAAATGAAGGAAACGATAGCAAAGATCAATAAAACTAAAAGCTGGTTCTTTGAGAAGATAAACAAAATAGATAAACCATTAGCCAGACTCATCAAGAAAAAAAAGGGAGAAGACTCAACTCAATAGAATTAGAAGTGAAAAAGGAGAAGTTACAACTGACACTGCAGAAATACAAAAGATCATGAGAGATTACTACAAGCAACGCTACGCCAATAAAATGGACAACCTGGAAGAAATGGACAAATTCTTAGAAATGCACAACCTGCCAAGACTGAACCTGGAAGAAATAGAAAATATGAACAGACCAATCACAAGCACTGAAATTGAAACTGTGATGAAAAATCTTACAACAAACAAAAGCCCAGGACCAGATGGCTTCACAGGCCAATTCTATCAAACATTTAGAGAAGAGCTAACACCTATCCTTCTCAAACTCTTCCAAAATACGGCCGAGGGACGAACACTCCCAAATTCATTCTACGAGGCCACCATCACCTTGGGACCAAAACCAGACAAGGATGTCACAAAGAAAGAGAACTACAGGCCAATGTCACTGATGAACACACATGCAAAAATCCTCACCAAAATACTAGCAAACAGAAT
The DNA here is from genome assembly GCF_949987515.2 of Delphinus delphis. Classification (NCBI taxonomy): domain Eukaryota; kingdom Metazoa; phylum Chordata; class Mammalia; order Artiodactyla; family Delphinidae; genus Delphinus; species Delphinus delphis. The sequence goes on from NC_082698.1 coordinate 45,854,838, forward strand.
CCAACAGCACATTAAAAGGATCATACACCATGATCAAGGGGGGTTTATTCCAGGAATGCAAGGATCCTTCAATATACGCAAATCAATCAATGTGATAAACCATATTAACAAACTGAAGGAGAAAAACCATACGATCATCTCAATAAATGCAGAGAAAGCTTTTGAGAAAATTGAACACTCATTTATGATAAAAACCCTGCAGAAAGTAGGCTTAGAGAGAACTTTCCTCCACATAATAAAGGCCATATATGACAAACCCACAGCCAACATCCTCCTCAATGGTGAAAAGCTGGAAGTATTTCCACGAAGATCAGGAACAAGACAAGGTTGCCCACTCTCACCACTTTTATTCAATATAGTTTTGCAAGGTTCAGGCACAGCAATCAGAGAAAAAAAGGAAGTAAAAGGAATCCAAATCGGAAAAGAAGAAGTAAAGCTGTCACTGTTTGCAGATGACATGATACTATACATAAAGAATCCGAAAGATGCTACCAGAAAAGTACTAGACCTAATCAATGAATCGGGTAAAGTTGCGGAATACAAAATTAAGGCACAGAAATCTCTTGCATTACTATACACTAACGATGAAAAATCTGAAAGTGAAATCAAGAAAGTACTCCCATTTACCACTGCCACAAAAAGAATAAAATATCTAGGAAGAAACCTACCTAAGGAGACAAAAGACCTGTATGCAGAAAATTGTAAGACACTGATGAAAGAAATTAAGCATGATACAAATAGAGGGAGAGATATACCATGTTCTTGGATTGGAAGAATCAACATTGAGAAAACGACTCTACTACCCACAGCAATCTACAGATTCAATGCAATCC